>NC_079516.1:47888764-48188764 GCF_000801105.2 Raphanus sativus
TATGCCGTGGACGTGGACGGGGTAATCGAGGCCGAGGAAATCATGGTAGAATGTGGTTAGATTCTTCTAGTAATCTCTTTCTCAATAGGAATGTGTTCTCCTATTGTTGCTATGGTTCATTTATATGTTCATTCTCTTTTGTAATTTCTGAAACTGCATGACTTAGGTCAGGCCAAAATAAATAATATTGTTTACGATAAAAAAGAAAAAACTTATTGTTTCATTGCGGTTGCGGGTGCTCGAACGGACATGAAATTGTCGGGGAGAGAAATGGAAAGGCTATTAATGTTCCACGACTTAAACAACGACTATAAGAGACCTAGAGACTATAAGAAATATACAGGTCTCAAGAATATAACCTCAAACTATATTTTAGATTGTGTAATATGCTACAAGTAACAGCTGATTCGAATCAGTCACAATGTTACATATATACATGAGTTACTAAATTACTGCTTTTCACAATTTGGAACTAATATTCTCAAGTATTGTGTTTTCCGGAAATCAAACTCTAGATCTCATGAGGATTCTCATAAAATGGTCAAAGAATCAAACAAAACAACAACAAATGTTCAGTTGAAAAATTATGAAAATACTCATTTAATCACAAACTCAAACATTCCTTACTAATCTGTCAAGATAACAAGACATTTTGTAACAATGTTCAGTTTGTCAGTTAGTTATGTTTTGTCAATAAGGCTTCATCTTTTTTTTTTTTGATCAAATAAGGCTTTCATCTTATGTTACAAAAAGAGACATTTTCTTGACAGTTTTCCTTATATCAATGCCTAAAGACTCATGTGAAGACACAACACAGAGTAAACAAACTTCAGTCAGCCAAAATATCTACCGATCTGAGTTGGTAAACCCTTAAAACTTAGAATCCAATCCAATAGATATATTTCTTTTTCCATGATTGTGTCGAAAACTTACTGACATTGACATTGACATTTGAGTTGGAAGTTATTAACCCAATCGGGCGTTTGAAATTTCAATGCAAAACAGAAAAACCAGCAAACCGAAATCGACAGTGTGCATATTTACAGGAAAATCGGTTATTATATCTCCCTAAGAAGATAAATCTCCATCTTATAGATTCGCAGAAACACAAGAAACACACTTCTTGAACGATAGTGCAAGAAAGGTTACCGACTATTTAAAACTTGACAGTCTTATCCAACTACCTTACAACGCCATAAAGTCTTAAATTTAATAGGGGAGAATTTTCAAAGAGGAAACAAAGTCTCACCAACTTATTTTGATTAGCTATGCCTCAATTATTCATTGGGAAGATATTTAATACAACGCATGCCAGTGTACCCAATTTTCTTCATCTCTTTGTTATAAAGAATATCCATTCTTCTTAAAAGTTCTCATGATGATCATCATGTCGGAATACATCTGCTTTTTCCTTTCTCTTATCTTTGCTATCTTTACTCCGAGCTTCACTCTAGTTGCTGGAATTTCTGGTTGTCGTCCCCACTATATTCAAGCACTTGTGCAATTCAAGAACGGAGTTTGTTTCAAGTGGTTGCAACCAAACTGACTACCTTCAACGGAGTCCAGTGCGATAACATGACCGGTGAGGTAACGAAGCTACAACTACCAAGTGGGTGCCTCACTGGACTTCTCAGCCCAACAGCAGCCTCTCCATTTGATCATCTCCGTACCTCAATCTCTCTCACAACAACTTTACCTCCTCTTCACTCTCGTCTGGATTCGGCAGTCTCAACAAGTTAGAGGTCTTGTCTCTTTCCTCTAATGGCTTCATAGGTCAAGTTCCTTCCTCATTTAGTAACTTGAGCCGCCTAACCGAGTTGTACCTTGACCATAAACGAGCTCACAGGTGGATTCCCACTTGTACAAAATATAACCAGCCTCTCCATTTTGAACCTGTCCTTAATCACTTCTCTGGACCCATCCCTTCTTCTCTCTCCTCACTATGCCTTTCTTGTCAAATCTTAATCTTGATGAAAACCATCTCACCGATCCTGTCGAAGTTCGACGCTCATCTACTTCTTCACGGCTCAAAACTCTGAACCTTGGAAAAAACCTTTTTGAAGGAAAATCCTAGACCTTATCTCAAACTTCACCACCCTTAAATATCTTGGCCTTTCTTTCCAAAACATGAGCTACCCAATTGATTTAAAGCTATTCTCCACTCTCAAATCTTTTGTGGTGCTTGATCTTTCTGGTAATAGTTTATTGGAAACTAGTTTAAATTCAGAGTTTGACGTCCCACATAACCTAGAGGCATTGCTCTTGAAGAGCTGTGGCATCAGAAAGTTCCCAACTTTGTACGGAGCCTTGATAGATTGGAACATATGGACATTTCCAACAATAAAATCAAAGGGAAAGTACCTGAGTGGCTTTGGAACCTTCCTCGTCTGACCAGGCTGAGTCTTGTCAACAATGCTTTCACCGATTTAGAAGGTTCGGATGATGTTTTAGTGAATTCATCGTTGAAGATATTTGATTTGGCTTATAACCATTTCGAAGGACCAGTCCTACTCCACTCTCTATCAACCTCTTTTCTGCATGGAACAACAGTTTCACAGGAAACATACCTCTTTCAGTTTGCAACCGTAGCTCGCTGGCTGTTCTTGATCTATCCTACAACAACTTAACCGTCCGATTCCTCCATGTTTGAGTAACCTCAAAGACTCTCTCGTTGTTGTGAATCTCCGGAAGAACAACTTGGAAGGAAGTATTCCAGATATGTTCCACAGTGGTTCGTTGCTGCGGACACTTGACGTTGGCTACAATCAATTAACTGGGAAGCTTCCAAGGTCTCTTCTGAATTGCTCTTCGCTAAGGTTTGTAAGTGTTGACAACAACAATATCAAAGACACGTTTCCTTTTTGGCTCAAGGCGTTGCCTGGTTTACAAGTTCTCACCCTTCGTTCAAATAAATTTTATGGCACTATATCTCTTCCTGGTCAAGATTCTCTGTGTTTCCTAAGCTGCGCATACTTGAAATATCGGATAACAGCTTTACAGGAAGCTTGCCACCAGATTACTTCGTGAACTGGAAAGCATCGTCGCTTGAGATGAATGATGATGGGAGAATCTATATGGGAGACTACAACAACGCTTACTACATCTATGAAGATACCATGGACTTGCAATACAAAGGTCTATTCATGGAGCAAGGGAAGGTCTTGACTTCCTATGCCACCATTGACTTTTCTGGAAACAGATTCGAAGGACAGATTCCTGAATCCATTGGTCTCTTGAAGGCACTGATTGCTCTCAACTTATCAAACAACGGATTCACAGGTCATATTCCTCTGTCTTTGGAAAATGTTACAGAGCTGGAGTCACTAGACCTGTCAAGGAACAAACTCTCAGGGACTATTCCTAAAGGACTTGAGAGACTCTCGTTTTTGGCGTACATAAGTGTGGCTCATAACCAGCTCAAAGGTGAAATACCACAAGGACCACAGTTCAGTGGACAAGCTGAATCATCATTTGAAGGGAATGCAGGTCTTTGTGGTCTTCCTCTCCAAGGAACTTGCTTTGCGCCACCGACACAACAGCCTGAGGAAGAAGATGAAGAAGAAGAGGAAAGTTTTTTAAACTGGAAAGCAGTGGTTATAGGGTATGGACCCGGCTTGTTATTTGGATTGATAATAGCTCACATTATCGCTTCATACAGGCCAAAGTGGTTTGTCAAGATAGTTGGTCCGGATAAGCACAAGGAAGCAAATCCAGTTAGCTTGTTTGTCTCTTTGGACTCAAGATGGGACAGTTCTAGTAATAAGAATAATGTAGAAAGACATATGTAAATTGTTGAACTATAATCAAATCTGGTATAGTATAAAGTTAGATTCGTATAAGTTTGTTACAAGTCAAGAGTTGTATCTTTACAACTAGAAGCTGTGTCTTTACAACTAAGAGTTAATGTCTTTATAACACACTGTTTCACCTTGTATAAATATAGATCGAGTCTGTCATAACAATTAGTTCATCGAGTGTAATACAATAAGAGTTATACTCTGTTTTTTCTTTCGCAAAACAGAGCAAGTTAATTATTTTCATATTTGGTTTCTCTTCTTTTCTATAAATTGTAAACACTCATAAGAATCAACATAAATATAGTATGTTGATAATATCTTTAAAATTGAAAGAGGACTTTGACGATGACTCTCATGGATATGACAGAAACAGAAGAAACACACTTCTTGAACGAACAAAACAGACACACGGAGATAGTGCAAGAAAGGTTGCAGACACTTTACAACTTGCCCAAGTCTTCACCAAATCCACAATCATTTCACTGTTTGGCCATAAATTCTTATATTCAATAATGCAAAATATTTCAAAGAGAAAGCAAAGTTTCAACTACCTGTGTGATTAGTCATGCCTCATTATTTATTTTCTATGTGTTCTTGTCTTTGTTAATTTCTTTTCTTCGTTTACGTCTCTAAAGAAATATAAAGCTTTCTAGAAACAGAAAACATAAACAAAAATAAAGTACATAGGAGACTGCATGCTTTTTTCTAATTCCGCTTTACATAAGTTCAAATCACAACTTAGTGAAGTCAAATGCAAACACCTACTTTTGCATAAATGATAAACATAGAGAGAAGCATAGCCACGGGATCAAGGGATCGTATTTAAGTTGCAAATATCAATTATTGATGGCTCTTTCATGGAGACAGAGACAGAGACATCACTTATCTCTAACTTCTTGGGAAGATATTTTGTACAATGCATGACCTTCTATCTTTATTTATACCAATCTTCTTCATCTCTTTTCTTTAAAGAATAATATTTGTCTTACAAGTTTTGATGACGACCATCATGTCCGGATTACATCTGTTTTTGCGTTTTCTTTCACTCTTTATGATCTTCACTTCAAACTTCACTCTTGTTGTTGGACTTTCCGGTTGTGGTCCTGACCATATTCAAGCACTTGTGCAATTCAAGACGAGTTTGATTCCAGTGGTTGCAACCAAACTGACTACTTCAGTGGAGTCATGTGCGATAACATGACGGGTGAGGTCACAAAGCTACAACTCCCAAGTGACTGCCCAACAGTAGCCTTTTTGGATTTCACCACCTTCGTCACCTTAATCTCTCTCACAACAACTTCACTTCCTCTTCACTCCCTTCCGAGTTCAGCAAACTCAGCAGATTAGAGGTTTTGTCTCTTTCCTCTAATAGCTTCATAGGTCAGGTTCCTTCCTCATTTAGTAAGCTAACATGGTTAAACCAGTTGGATCTCTCACGTAACCAGCTCACTGGTAGTTTCCAACTTGTCCAGAACCTAACCAAGCTTTCTATTTTAGACCTTTCCGATAATCACTTCTCTGGAACCAATCCTTCTTCTCTGCTCGCTATGCCTTTCTTGTCACATCTTGACCTCAGTGAAAACTATCTCACTGGCTCCATCGAAGTTCCCAACTCTTCTTCTTCACTAAGACTTGAGCACTTGTCCCTTTCCCATAACCATTTCGAAGGGCAGATACTAGAGCCTATCTCAAATCTCATTACCCTCAAGTTTCTCGACCTTTCTTACCTAAACATAAGCTACCCAATTGACGTTAGAATCTTCTCCTCTCTCAAATCTTTGTTGAGACTCTCTCTTTCCGGTAATAGTATATCACCAACAAGTTTAGGTTCAGAATCAGACGTCCCATTAAACCTAGAGAAGTTAGGTTTGTCAGGCTGTGACATCAGAGAATTTCCAAACTTCTTAAAGAGCCTTCACAACTTGGAGCGTATAGACATTTCCAACAATAACATCAAAGGGAAGGTTCCTGAGTGGTTTTGGAACCTTCCTCGTTTGAGCATGGTGAGTCTTGTTAATAACGCTTTCACAGGGTTTGAAGGTTCCGGGGATGCTTTACAGAATTCACCGGTGAAGATATTAGATTTGGCTTTAAACCATTTCAAAGGACCGTTTCCTAATCCACCACTCTCTCTCACCGTCTTATCTGCATGGAACAATAGTTTCACTGGGAGCATACCTCCTGCAATCTGTAACCAAAGCATGCTTGCTCTTCTTGATCTCTCCTACAACAACTTCACCGGTTCAATTCCTCGATGCCTGAGTAATCTACAAACCTCTCTCCTTGTTGTGAATCTCAGGAAGAACAACTTGCAAGGAAGTCTTCCAGATAATTGCTATGATGGTGCCTTGCTTCGGACGCTTGATGTTGTTTCAATCAACTAACAGGGAAGCTTCCGAGGTCTCTTCTGAAATGCTCCTCTCTGAAGTTTCTAAGTGTGGACAACAACAACATCAAAGACACGTTTCCTTCTGGCTCAATGGTTTGCCTAATTTGCAAGCCTTTACTCTCCGCTCAAACAGGTTCTACGGTCCTCTATCCCCTCCTGGTCAAGGTCCTCTTGCGTTTCCTGAGCTACGCATACTTGAAATAGCAGATAACAGATTTACAGGAAGCTTGCCCCAAGATTACTTTGTGAACTGGAAAGCATCATCACTCCATATGACTGAAGATGGGAGTTTGTATATGGGAGACTACACCGAAATTCCTGGCTATATCTATGAAGATACCATAGATTTGCAATACAAAGGTCTATTCATGGAGCAAGGGAAGGTTCTTACTTCTTACGCCACCATTGATTTCTCTGGAAACAGGCTTGAAGGACAGATTCCTGAATCTATAGGCCTCTTGAAGACACTGATTGCACTTAACTTATCAAATAACGCTTTCACAGGACATATTCCTCTGTCTTTGGCAAATGTTACGGAGCTCGAGTCACTAGACCTGTCAAGAAACCACTATCAGGTGAAATTCCTAGAGAACTCGGGAGCCTTTCGTTTTTGGCGTACATAAGTGTGGCTCATAACCAACTCAAAGGTGTAATACCACAAGCAACACAAATTACTGGGCAACCTAAATCCTCCTTCGAAGGGAATGTGGGTCTATGTGGTCTTCCTTTAGAGCAAAGTTGTTTTACGCCACCAACACGACAACCAAAGGAAGAAGACGATGAAGAAGAGGAGGGTGTTCTAAACTGGAAAGCGGTGGTCATAGGGTATGGACCTGGATTGCTGTTTGGATTGCTTTTAGCTCACGTTATTGCGTCATATAGGACGAAGTGGTTTGTCAAGATAGTTGGTCCAGATAAGCACAAGGAAGTAGATCCAAGTACATTGTTTATGTCTATGGATTCAAGATGGGACAGCTTTAATTATAAGAATAATAGTAAAGAAAGTCATATGTAAGAAGTGGTCTTACTGGTTTATGTAGCTTTTGTTCTCTTAAAAAGAACCTCTCGTTTGGCTGATGATGGACTAGAAGGTTTGTTATATACTGCTTTAGTTCTTCTCTGATCTTAAACTAACTTGAGATGAATTTTCTTAGTATTCACATAACCAAAACAATTTGCATCTATTTCTAGTTTTTATATATATATATATATATATATATATATATATAAAAGCCTAAACTCCAACAAAGTATTTTAATCAGTTCAACTATTATTTATACATACCCTTCATATCGTTTGCTTCACGTTTATGTCTTTAGTAAAAGTCAAAACTTCTATCATTATTTTATTTTATCTTTTACTTTGGGTCATGAGGGCAGGGGACAACCTAAATTGCTCGACGATTCAATTGTGCTCAACATAGAATAAATATGTTTCCACTTTAAAAAAAATAAAGTTCAAGGTAACTTTCTTTTTAAAGTTTTTGTCATAAAAAAACTGCCAAAGAGGACAATTACTAAAATAAATTTCATTAAATGGGTAAAACATCTTTATATCTTAGAATAAATAAATAAATAATAAATATTTTTATAACTTTGAATTATATGTTTTCAATTTCAATTTTTCTTTATTTTTTGATTTTATTTTTCAAAATTTCTTTTTAAAAATTGTAAATTGTTTCTGAAACTATTTTAATACTTATTTTTTTTTGTTTAAATAACTTTAAGCCTCACTCTGAAATCACCATTCCTTAACCATAAATCTAAATTAATTAACCTTATGGATATAAATATATATTTTATCTATTTAATAAATATGATAAACTATCAATAAAATATTTTGGTTATTTTAGTTTTTGAGAAATAAAAAACTTTTTAAGACTATCCTCTGGGTATTTTTCAGAAAAATGTATGAAATTCTAAAAATACACGAACCAGTGGAGGGATGTTGTGCAGTGTCCGACGGATCATCGCCTGGGCAAAACACAGCTATTCCTCTATCGCTACACCTTTCAAACCACCTTATACTCTCTTTGGAGCAGACCTGCTTTTTTTTTTTGTAAACTAAGAGCAGACCTGCTTTGGAGAGAAGGAAACAACAAGAACCATTGTGAACTACCCCTCACAACAACGAAGCTGATCCAACTTGTGGATAAGATAGTCAGGAACCGTGTTTCCTTTTCCGAGATATGGGTAGTCTCACCAGGGGCAGATCTACTCACACCATAGTGGGTCAGCTGACCCCCCTAAAATCATATAATCTCACTATACGTACCTTATACAATATTGAATGCACCCAGTAAATTTTGATCTATGAACCCACTCAGTTTTGGTTCACGTTCCTTTGCTTTATTTACTTTTTGATTTGTTTAATAATGTTTACTCTTACTTCATATAATTAGTTTTGATTAACTCTTCATTAAAAGGTCATAAACGAACAAGAAAAACTTCCTACTATGTTTTTGTGTATGTGAAGCTATACTATAACATTTTAATATAACACTCATATATATATGATTAATTTTTTTGCATATTAATTCATCTGTAAAATGTTTAATTTTAAAAATAAAAAGTATTTGTGTTTATCATAAAAATGAATTTATGTTAATATTTGTGTTTTTTAGTTTTGAAAATTTATTTACAATTTTAAATATGATTTATTTAATATATTTATATAATTATATGATATAATAATTAATATATATATATAATTGACCCTAGTAAAATAATTTTCTGGATCAGTAAGACTTACGATGATGCCATGTTTTTTTTCCAAAATACTCTAGGCTTTGAAGTAATATTCATTATACAATATGATTGTCAGACGCTCACTCGAGCTATTAACGAGAGAGCTATGGTTTCGGAGATCTTTGGTGTTGTGGCAGACATCAACCATCTCTCATCTCTGTTCCTATCTATCTCTTTTGCTTTCATTCCCCGATCTCAAAATTCTAAGGCAGACGCTTTGGCAAAGCGCACTCTCTCGTCTTTCTCTTCTGTAATGGGCCTACGTTTGGGCTAAAAAACATATTTGGGTTTTAATGAAAGTTCTTTACTGACAAAAAATTCATTATAACAATATATATATATATATATTATAAATAAATTTAACATTTTTTCAAAAAAACAAAATTCCAAAATAATCTTTTCTGAGTTCTACAGTCAAATAAAAATTAGTGTCAGTTTATAGTCTTTATAAGGGTCCCTTTATAAGGCACTAAGGAGGGACTAAACTAACTTTGAGAATTTGACTTATTAGTAATGCCATTTCTTTTAGTGTTAAGCTATCGAGGGTAAAGCAAAGCTTTAAAAAAAAAAAAAAGCTATCGAGGGTAAACGTTGAAAACTTTACCTCTTTGACTTGGTTGGCTCTTACACAATATCTTCTCTTCTTCTACCCCCACTAGGCCACTACCAAGACTTTTGTTATCAGCTGCAAGTCTTCTCTGGACCAGAGCCGTGCCTCAGTAAGGAAAATTGAAACATTCGTCTAAAGCATCAGATTTTAACACCAATTTATGGGCATCATTTTTTACTAATCTTATATAAAGTTCAGGGTATTAAAATAATTAAAAGATTAGAATAGAAAATTAGATTTATAATGAACACTTGAGTTTCTTAGATAACAAAATAAAGACAGTTGTTAATTATTAAAAAATAAAAAATGGTTAAAGTGGTTTCTGATATACTTTTAATGCCAAAACAAATAAAATTTTACTTTTCTTTGAATATTTTATCTATAACAATTAATTATAAAATCAAATTAATTTTTTAGTTTGTCAAATAAAAATAAATATTTTTGTAATTAATATTTTATTTTTAATTTAGTTTAATATTTCTACCCTATAGTAATAAGTATTATTATTTTTAGTGCAGAAGTTTTTATAAAGTAAATTCAATCGCTTACAGTAGATATAAGCGTTCCCACGGCTCTGCTCTGGACAAGTAGTATATATTGACTCATCTTCTCTGTATCTCTTCGTAAAGAAAAATATTGTTCCTTCTGAAAGTTTTCATGATGACCATGTCATGTTTACGTTTGCATTTTCTCTTCGTACTCTTACTTTCTTGTGTCTTTTCTTCAAGCAACTTAACGATAAATGCTCTTTTTGTTGAACATCCTGCTTGTCGTCCAGACCAGATGCGAGCTCTCGTGCAGTTCAGAAACGAGTTTGAATCCCGGAGTTGCAACAAGAGCGAATACTTTCACGGTGTCATGTGCGATAACACGACAGGTGCTGTCACAAAGCTAAAACTCCCAAGTGGCTGCTTAACCGGAATTCTCAAACCCAACAGTAGCCTTTTCGAGTTGCATCATCTTCGTCACCTCGATCTGTCTAGCAACAACTTCACGTCTTCTCCATTCCCTTCTGGTTTAAGCAACCTCAACAGATTAGAGGTCCTGTCGCTTTCCTCTAATGGCTTCATAGGTCAGGTTCCTTCCTCATTTAGTAACTTGACCCAGCTTTCATATTTAGACCTTTCCCTTAACGAGCTCACGGGTAGTTTCGATCTTGTCCGCAATCTGAGTACACTCTCCCTTTTGGACCTTTCCTCTAACCACTTTTCTGGAACTCTGGATCCTAGCAGTAGCCTGTTCGAGTTGCGTCACCTTATTTACCTCGATCTCTCTTACAACAACTTAGTTTCCTCTTCAGTTCCTTCTGAATTTGGCAATCTCAACAGATTGGAGGTCTTGTCTCTTTCCAACAGTGGCCTCCAAGGTCAACTTCCTTCCTCTTTTGGTAACCTAAGTCGGCTAGAAGTGCTGAACCTTCAACATAGCGAGCTCACTGGTACCCTGGAGCCTATCTCAAAGCTCACCACCCTTAAGCAGCTTGACCTTTCTTTTCTAAACATAAACTACCCAATTGACTTAAACCTATTCTCCTCTCTCAGTTCTTTACTAATCCTTGATCTTTCCGGTAATAGTATATCACCTACTACTTTCAGTTCAAATCCAGACCTCCCATTGAGCTTGGAAGTATTGGATTTGTCCGGCTGCGGCATCAGCCAGTTCCCAGGCTTCTTAAAAGGCCTTCATAATTTGGAAAGCGTGTACATTTCCAATAATAACATCAAAGGGAAAGTCCCTGAGTGGTTCTGGAGCTTTCCTCGTTTGAGGATAGTAAATCTTGTTAACAATTCTTTCACAGGGTTTGAAGGTTCCGGTGAAGCTTTAGTGAATTCATCGGTGAAGATACTAGATTTGGCTTTAAACCATTTCCAAGGACCGTTTCCTAATCCACCACACTCTCTCACCGTCCTATCTGCATGGAACAATAGTTTCACTGGGAGCATACCTCTTGCAATATGCAACCAGACCATGCTTGCTCTTCTTGATCTCTCCTACAACAACTTCACCGGTTCAATTCCTCCATGTCTGAGTAATTTTCAGACCTCACTCATTGTTGTGAATCTCCGGAAGAACAAATTAGAGGGAAGCCTTCCAGACATGTGTTATGATGGTGCCTTGCTTCGGACACTTGATGTTGGTTTCAATCAACTAAGTGGGAAGCTTCCGCGGTCTCTTCTGAATTGCACCTCTCTGAAGTTTCTAAGTGTGGACGACAACAAAATCAAAGACACATTTCCTTTCTGGCTCAAGGACTTGCCTTACTTGCAAGCTCTTACCCTCCGTTCAAACAGATTCTACGGTCCTCTATCTCCTTCGGGTCAAGGTCTTTTCGCCTTTCCTGAGCTGCGTATACTCGAAGTATCACATAACAACTTTACAGGAAGCTTGCCCTCAAATTACTTTGTGAACTGGAAAGCATCATCACTTCAGATGATTGGAGATGGGGAGTTGTATATGGCAGACAACAGCATTGCTGACTACACCTATCAAGATACCATAGACTTGCAATACAAAGGTCTATTCATGGAGCAAGGGAAGGTTCTTACTTCCTATGCCACCATTGATTTCTCCGGAAACAGACTTGAAGGACATATTCCTGAATCTATAGGCCTCTTGAAGACACTGATTGCACTCAACTTATCCGACAACGCCTTCACGGGACATATTCCTCTGTCTTTGTCAAATGTTTCGGAGCTCGAGTCACTAGATCTATCAGGTAACCAACTCACAGGGACTATTCCTAAAGGACTCGAGAGACTCTCATATCTGGCGTACATAAGTGTAGCTCACAACCATCTCACTGGTGAAATACCACAAGGAACACAGATCACTGGGCAGCCTAAATCCTCATTTGAAGGGAATGAAGGACTTTGTGGTTTACCTCTCGAAGAAAGTTGTTTTGGTACTAACGCACCACCAATGCAACAACAGCAAGATCAAGAAAAAGAAGAGGAAGAAGTGTTGAACTGGAAAGCAGTGACAATGGGATATGGTACTGGACTGTTGCTTGGATTGTCAATAGCACAAGTCATCGCTTCATACAAACCGGAGTGGCTTGTCAAGATAGCTGGTCTGTATAAATGCAGAACCTGTTAGGATCATATGTTTGCCCAAAGCTTTGTTCTGTTTCCTTTTTCATAATGTAAGAAAGCTAAAATTTCTGAAGTCATAATTATAGATATATATCATCTAGTTCTCTGGGGGTATGTGTTGATAACTTGTTGCATCTCTTAAATTTCGCAGGATGCGGAGAGCTCATATATAACTTGTTGTATCTCTTAAAAAAAACTAACACCAAATCACATCAACTAATTTCGGTTTTCTCTACCATAGTTTACTTCTTTTTCTTCCGGTGGCATAGTGAAATCTTCATCAAAGTTTACTTATTTTTGAATTTTAGACTTTGATGAATATTTCACTATGCCACCGGAAAAATATGAAGTAAACTATGGTAGAGAAAACCGAAATTAGTTGATGTGATTTGATGTTAATTCTTTTTATTGACAGTTCATTACAATGATGTTTTACTTTTGTTTTATTTTGGATTTGAAGTTTAATTTATTATTCACATTAAACATAAATATTTATGAATTTTATTCTTGATTTTTTAGATGTCATAACTCTTAATTAGGGCATGACTGGTGTAACCGCAGCGGTTGCGGTTGTGGTTGCGGGAGTTTGCGGGTGCGGGTGGTTGCGGTTTTAAGTATTTTCTAGAGATTTGTACGACTGGTACAGCTGTTAGAAATTGTTGCGTTTGCGGGACTCTTATGACTGGTAAACTACCAAACGCAACATCTGTTAAATAATAATTTAACAATAATTACATTTTATGTAATTATAAAAATATTAAAAATCATAATAATATGATAAATATAAAATCTATATTTATAAAATCATATTATTCAATTTTAAGAATTTATAGAAATATTTTAGTTTTGATTTTTTATAATATAAATTGAAATATAATATGAATACATTTTACAATTTCTATTATTTCAATTGAAAATTTTTATTGGATATTTTTAGTATTATTTTTATTTATTCTGTTTTTAAAGAAAAAAAATTTACCCTCCCGCAACCGCCCGCAACCGCAAACGCTAGCTGGAACCAACTTTTGATTTTAAGAGGTTCAGAGCGGTTTGAAGCGATTTGTAGCGTTTTCAGTGATTGTTTCAAAACGCCAACAACCGCTATGAACCGCAAAAGCTGCGTTTGCGGGTGGTAGCGGAAAAACCAGTCAGCCTCTTAGTTATAATTTTTTAAAATAGTCTAAGCTATTTCTTTGATATTTTGTATGTCAAATGAAAATGAAAATATAAAAAGTAAAGTTAAATATTTTAGTAAACATAAAATATATACATATCTAAACTATTATTTTATGTTTTAAAAAATATTTAGAAAATATTAACTTTAGTTTCTATATTTTTATTTTCATAACTAATATATATTATTATATAATAAAATTAATTTATTTATTAATCCATGGTTCATCCGCGGTCGATCCAATGATCTAGTGATCTGGTAAGTAGTCCGGTTCAATATCTGGATCGGTTTTCAAAACATTAAATATAGTATGTTGATAATATCTTTAAAATTGAAAGAGTAATTTGACGATGATTCTCATGGATATAAAAGAGACAGAAGAAACACACTTCTTGAAGAACAAAACAGACACACAGAGATAGTTCAAGAAAGGTTGCCGACACTTTACATCTTGCCCAAGTATTCACCAAATCCACAATCATTTCACTGTTTGGCCATAAATTCTTATATTCAATAATGCAAAATATTTCAAAGAGAAAACAAAGTTTCAACTACCTGTGTGATTAGTCGTGCCTCAATTATTTATTTTCTATTTGTTCTTGTCTTTGTTAATTTTTTTTCTTCGTTTACGTCTCTAAAGAAACGTAAAGCTTTATCCAAATCTTTATATATAAGGAAAGGTTGGATCCCTCCTGCTGACACGTCAGCATCCAGCTAGATAATTAGCTCTTTCTCGCGTCAACACGTGGCATCTCTGTATGAAACTCGGCGTTTCATTAAACCAGAAGTCGTGTTGGGCTTTGTGTGTTTTGTGTATTGTGATATATTTGGTCAGGGGCTTTCCGTGTGTATTGCCTAATGGACTCAAGCTTTTGTCACTTTCTCCTCTCCTCTAACCCTAACTGCACGTTTTTTTTCTTCACTTTGACTCTACGGCGGCGTCGTCTGAGCTCCCTCTCCATTCCTGAAACGTCCGACGTTGAAACTTCATGTTTAATCCAATTGATTCCACCGTCCACTACGATGTATTCAATGCGCATGTCGTTGCTCCTAAGCGATGTGTAATCTTTTGCTATAAATATGGAGTTCTCCTCATCTCGAATTCATCATATCTTTCTATTTCTTTTGCTAAATAAAATCGTGTTCTTATGGCTAATACAAGATTTTTTTTCTCAGATTTGAGGTCCGGCCTATGCACCTCCGTCGTCGAGGCGAGAAACATCAAGTGGGTGGAAATGCTACTGGTTGACGTAAATGTAAGTTCTTTTTCCAGAACTCTATAGATCTGTCTTCAATTATTCAGTCGAATTTCTCTGCGTTTATTTAATCTGATAAAAATCAAAACTTTTTTTTTTAAATCAAAACTTTTTGCAGGCCACTATAATGCAAGTGACCATCTACGTTAACCGGCTTCCAACATTCCAGCGTAAACTTGCCGCCGGGACGATGTAAACCATCTCCTGAAGAAGGCTTCCGGTTCTATAATCAAACAGAGCTGGTTGGATTGGCTAACACAAATACACAGGTTCCGGGTAAAGTAGTATTGTTTAGATTTGGGTTTTGTATCCCTAGACATCATGTACTGATATGGATCTACATTTTTTCTGTAGACATCATTGGTGAGATCACTGCGGTTAAGAGTATTGTAACAGAGCCGCCGAAGATAATAACCGTGTTATGGTGACGATCAAACTGGAAGGGTATTTATTATCTATTAGTTTTTTTTTGATTATGGTTATCTCGCACTTTTTGATCTTCTGCTTGCTGATGCAAAATGTGCAGTGATGTGGCTGTTACACTTAGCCTGTTTGACGCTCAGGCTGTTTCCTTTCACAAAAAACTGGAAGACATGACTCATGATCCAAAGGTGATTGTTGCCACTAGCATAAATCCAAAGATGGTTGGAGGTATGAGTTGTTCTATCCCGTACGGTATTACCTGATATAATGGAAATCGTATTTCTAAAAATCTTTATCTTGATGCGTAGGTCATTTGTTCCTCAATGCAACATCAGGAACCCATGTTTATTTTGACAAAGAAACGAATGCAGGAGAATCCTGTTTCTACAAGTAAGCTGATCTGCTACTGTATGTATATGTGTATATCGACATATCTACGCTACTTACATCGTGTGTTTGTACATATTGGTGGCTAGGGACACTTGACTTCCGTCTGCCGCACCCCTTCTAAAGAGATATGCAAAGGTTGAGCCTGTGACAATTGTTGAGCTCAACAATTTTGTCATCACTGCTCCCTCACAGGTAGTATGGATATCAATGTATTTCAATATTGTAATAGATTTTACAATAGTCTATCTGCATGTGATGTTGGTGTAAAAATGTAGGAGATTGACTTCCTATGCAGTGGGAGAGTTTCACGCCAGATGGGATGTCAGTTCGTGAAACATTGCATCCGGAAAGGACAGTGGTGAGGCATCAGAGAATGTTGGAAAGGAGCCAGTCGGGAGCAGTAGGGAGACATCAGAGAATGCTGGAAAGGAGCCAGTTGGTGATGCACAGTATACGGCTTCCACGTCTTCTGAGTGGTCAAGAAGGGACGTGTTGCTTAAGATTGAGCATCAGTAGTTATGTTTTGATGCTATGAGCTTTAATAACGTTAATTTATGCATTTCATTCCGTCTCGCGTTTCGCGTTTAAGCTTTCTACAAGGGTTTTTTTCCTAAGATTTTTAAAAAATATTACTGTCTTTAATTGGTTGGAGACAAGTTTTTAAATATTAGTTTTTTTTTATATGTTGACAATCTTCGTATTATAACTCTTTGTCTACTATTCAGTTTGCTAATCTAAAAACCAAAAAAAAATACTATCACGATAAAAACATTAAGTTTATACAACTTTATGGAGTTTATTAGTTGACCATTAGTTAACGATTTTATAGTTTATATGTAATAGGACTGTATTTTGCAGTTCACATGTTTTATTTTAAAGGTAATATTCTGAATTTCATGTTACAGATAAGATATTAATTCCGTCAAGGGACTCACTAATGTTTTGAATTTCAGCAATGAAGAGTCTTCTTCTCCAGCAAAAAAGAAGCTTACAAAAGAAAGAAAATGATCCAGGTTGTTTAAACGTTTCTGTGGTAGTTTGTTTGTTTGTTTTTGTCGTCGGTAATTTGTTTAAAAGGTTTATCATTTAGTTTGGTTTTTGTCGTATTTTTCATTTGTAAAATTTTGAAAGTTCATGAAGAATAGCCATAAATTATCAAACACCAAACACATAAAAATAAAAATCTAAATCCCCATGCCTCCATGATCAAATTATGATAACATAATATACATCAAAATATAGAGCTGATGTAGCATTCATCGAAACCAAATCTACAAAAAAATGTCAAACCAACTCAATTCCAAACTGTCTCAAATTCATATTGAGTTGTATCAAGACCGTAACATGAAAATTATTTAAAAGAACAGATAAACGAATCATCCGAGCCCAAAACAAAATAAACAAGTTATTTTCCTAATTATGATTTAATTTCTTTTTAAAAAATAAATAAATCAAATACTAAAATTGAACTACCATGACTCCATGAGTAAACTGAAAAATTTAACCCACATATAATCCATCTCCGATCAAACCATTGACCATACTTAAAAACATAAATAATTTTCATACGTACCACTTTGATTCACCATTTTGACACACAAACAACAAGATCAAAAAACAATAATACAAACTAAAATAACAAAAAAAAAATAGATCCCGCCCGTAGGGCGGGCCGACCCTAGTTGAAACATAAACAAAAATAAAAATAAAGTACATACGAGACTGCATGCTTTTTTCTAATTCCGCTTTAAATAAGTTCAAATCACAACTTACTGAAGTCAAATACAAACACCTAACCGGTGGTGGTGGTCTAGTGGCGTTTGAAGGAATTAAAAAACCAATAAGGCGAATTCGGGTTCAAACCCCACCGGCCACACGGATATAAACTATTACTTTTGGCTCATTTGAATGCCTAGAAGAAGATTTATCCGTGGGCTGTACCTCCACCCGGGTGTTAGACTTGTGTCATCATTGATCCGGGTTTAACCATTTTCTTTTTCAAAAAAAAATAATGCAAACACCTACTTTTGTATAAATGATATATAGATAGAGAAGCATATTTAAGTTACAAATATCTAATTATTGATGACTTTCTCATGGAGACAGAGACATGATGGCTTTCTCATGGAGACAGAGACAGAGACTTAATTCACTTATCTCTAACTTCTTGGGAAGATATTTTGTACAATGCATGACCTTGTATCTTTATTTATAACAATCTTCTTCATCTATTTTCTTAATTTAAAGAATAACATTGTCTTAAAAGTTTTCATGACGACCATCATGTCGGGATTACAGCTGCTTTTGCGTTTTTTTTCACTCTTTTTTATCTTTTCTTCAAGCTTCACTCTTGTTGTTGGGCTTTCCGGTTGTCATCCCGACCAGATTCAAGCACTTGTGCAGTTCAAGAACGAGTTTGATTCCAGCAACTGTAACCAAACTGATTACTTAGATGGAGTTCAGTGCAACAACGCCACTGGTGCGGTCACAGAGCTACAACTCCCAAGTGGCTGTCTCACCGGAGTTCTCAAGCCAAACAGTAGCCTCTTTGAGTTGCGTCATCTTAGCCACCTAAATCTCTCTCACAACAACTTCACTTCCTCTTCACTCCCTTCGGAGTTCAGCAACCTCAGCAGATTAGAGGTTTTGTCTCTTTCCTCTAATAGCTTCATAGGTCAGGTTCCTTCCTCATTTAGTAAGCTAACATGGTTAAACCAGTTGGATCTCTCCCATAACCAGCTCACCGGTAGTTTCCAACTTGTCCAGAACCTAACCAAGCTTTCTATTTTAGACCTTTCCTATAATCACTTCTCTGGAACCATTTCTTCTCTGCTCGCTATGCCTTTCTTGTCACAGCTTGATCTCAGTGAAAACTATCTCACTGGCTCCATAGAAGTTTCCAACTCTTCTTCTTCACTAAGGCTTGAGAAATTGTCCCTTTCCAATAACCATTTCGAAGGGCAAATACTAGAGTCTATCTCAAATCTCATTACCCTCAAATTGCTTGACCTTTCTTATCTAAACATAAGCTACCCAATTGACATTCAAATCTTCTCCTCTCTCAAATCATTGTTGAAACTTGTTCTTTCCGGTAATAGTATATTATCAACTAGTTTGGGTTCAGATTCAGACGTCCCATTGAATCTAGAGTGGTTAGATTTGTCGGGCTGTGACATCAGAGAGTTTCCAAACTTCTTAAAGAGCCTTCAAAACTTGGATTTCATAGACATTTCCAACAATAAAATCATAGGGGATCTTCCTGAGTGGTTGTGGAAACTTCCTCGTTTGAGCTCTGTGAAGCTTGTTAACAATTCTTTCACAGGTTTTGAAGGTTCCAAGGAAGTTTTACAGAATTCATCGGTAAAGATATTAGATCTGGCGTTAAACCATTTCAAAGGACCATTTCCTAATCCACCACACTCTCTTTACGTCTTATCTGCATGGAACAATAGTTTCACTGGAAACATACCTCTTTCAGTCTGCAACCGAAGCTTGCTCTATATTCTTGATCTTTCCTACAACAACTTCACTGGTTCAATTCCTCGATGTCTGAGGAATTTTCAAACCTCTCTCCTTGTTGTGAATCTCCGGAAGAATAACTTAGATGGAAGTCTTCCAGACATGTGCTATGATGGTGCCTTGCTTCGGACACTTGATGTTGGTTTCAATCAACTAACAGGAAAGCTTCCGAGTTCTCTTCTGAAGTGCTCCTCTCTAAAGTTTCTAAGTGTGGACAACAACAACATCAAAGACACGTTTCCTTTCTGGCTCAAGGGTTTGCCTGATTTGCAAGCCTTTACACTCCGCTCCAACAAATTTCATGGTTCTATATCTCCTCCGAATCAAGGACCTCTTGCGTTTCCTGAGCTACGCATACTTGAAATAGCAGATAACAGATTTACAGGAAGCTTGCCCCAAGATTACTTTGTGAACTGGAAAGCATCATCACTCCATATGACTGAAGATGGGAGTTTGTATATGGGAGACTACACCGAAATTCCTGGCTATATCTATGAAGATACCATAGATTTGCAATACAAAGGTCTATTCATGGAGCAAGGGAAGGTTCTTACTTCCTATGCCACCATTGATTTCTCCGGAAACAGACTTGAAGGACATATTCCTGAATCTATAGGCCTCTTGAAGACACTGATTGCACTCAACTTATCCAACAACGCTTTCACGGGACATATTCCTCTGTCTTTGTCAAATGTTTCGGAGCTCGAGTCACTAGATCTATCAGGTAACCAACTCACAGGGACTATTCCTAAAGGACTCGAGAGACTCTCGTATCTGGCGTACATAAGTGTAGCTCACAACCATCTCACTGGTGAAATACCACAAGGAACACAGATCACTGGGCAGCCTAAATCCTCGTTTGTAGGGAATGAAGGACTTTGTGGTTTTCCTCTTGAACAAAGTTGTTTTGGTACTAACGCACCACCAATGCAACAACAGCAAGAGCAAGAAAAAGAAGAGGAAGAAGTGTTGAACTGGAAAGCAGTGGCAATAGGATATGGTACTGGACTGTTGCTTGGATTGTCAATAGCACAAGTCATCGCTTCATACAAGCCGGAGTGGCTTGTCAAGATCGCTGGCCTGTATAAATGCAAAACTTATTAGGATCATATGTTTGCCCAAGGCTTTGTTCTGTTTCCTTTTTCATAATGTAAGAAAGCTAAATTTCTGAAGTCATAATTATAGATATATATCTAGTTCCCTGGCGGTATGTGTTGATAACTTGTTGTCTCTTAAATCTCGCAGGGTATGGAGAGCTCAATATATTGTCTTGCATTATATATGGTACAACACAAAGAGAAAGATAGAAAACAGAGCCACGAGATAGTATATTCTTTTTTCTTTTTTTTTTGTGTCACTAAGAATCAAAAGCTAACAAGAACTAAAGAATCAAATTCTCTCGTGACCCACATGGACTACAACTATTCTCTTTATGACCCCATGTATATTTTATTTTATTTTTTATTTAAATTTAAATCAAAAATAGGTAAAATAACTAAATAACCTAAAGATTTCAAGATATTTACGCATGGATGCCATTCCTGTCTTACCCAGAATCCGACCCGTAATTTGACCCATAACCCGACCCGATATTTAACCCTAATTCTTCTTCTTCCTTTTCCCCTTTCTCCTTTGATGTTTCTTTCACTTCTTTACTTTGAAATAAAATCAAAAAATTTCTTCAATAATTTACTGATTTTCTCTTTTCTATCTCAAATTGATCAACCCATAATCATATTTAATCAATTTTATCTTATTCAAGATCAAATTTCATCTTTTATGTATGAAGTCATGATAAAGAAGAACGCAGAGTAATACTAGTACCACTAGTACAATTCTAACTAGTGCAACTAGTACGACTATAACTAGTACAACTAGTAAAACTCAAACTAATACAACTAGTTCAACTACAACTGGTACAACTAAAACTAGTATGACTGGAACAACTAGAACACATAAAAATATATTAATATGAATAGTTTGATTTTTATTTTCAGCATATGAATGATGCTATCAATAGAATGATGTAGAACCAATGAGACATGTTGGTCTAATTTTTCCTCACTTGCATTTGTCAAATTACATAAATAGTTTTTTTCAATAATATTTGAGTTGGATAATGATTTATTTACAAGTTGTATTAGTTATACTAGTTGTACCATTTCCGGAAAAAATGCATCTTCATCTTTTTGCTCCTAAAACCCAAAAAAGTTGATGAAGAGCCAGAAAAATTGCAGTAAAAGAACATTTAGAAGAGTATACTGCAAAAAAAAAAAAGAGTATACTGCAAAAATGATGTAAAATGATTATAAAATTGAAAAAGATGCATAAGCATTCATGTTTGGTGTCTGCACTACGACAATAATAATCCAAGTGGTACAACTAGTTTAGATACGAAAGTAGTATTATTAGTTTAATTGTGTTAGCACTTGAGTTGTGTTGTTTTAACATTGAGTATTAATTTTCTCCCCTCAATATAAAATTTCTTATATAGATATGAAATAATATAAAAGATAGACCAATTATAAACACATATACAAGAAGAATATGGTGACACTTGCATATGTTTGTTGTATTTCCATCAAGAGAAAGAAAGCATATAAGACACAAAATTATAAAAATGGATCATGTATGACTGAAATAATTGGTACATATAATACAACAAAGAGGAAAGATGGATCATGTATGAGTGATATAGTTGGCTATGAAGTTCAAAACCGTAGTTGTACCACGTGAAAATTATAAATGCATCAATTGTACCATTTTTTGTGTTCGTATAAAATATGTTTGAAGTATGTTGTCACAAACAGAATATCCATTTTTATTTTATTTTTAAAATGACAAAGTTTTACCAGTTTTACTAGTAATATAATTTTGAATAAAATAGAAAATTACACCATTTTTATACAAGTATCTCATGAATTAAATACATCTTAGCATTTACTTTTAGTCATTTAAATTATTTAAGGTGAATCTAAATGTTTATATTGAATATGCATGTGTATATATATATATATATATATGTGAGTGCACATTTAAAAAAACAATTAGGCTTAATTCAATTTTTTATAACTAATATAACTAGATTAACTATGATAAAATTACTCAGATACAACTAAACTAAATAAAATGTGGTGCATATTTAAAACTTGGTGCGCATTTAAAATGTGGTAAACAACTAAAACATGATAAATATATTAACATGTAGTTGTACCAGTATTTTAGTTGTACAATTGTATATATAGTTGTACCGAGGTTTGAGTTGTACAAGTTTGTACATAGTTGTATTTTGGTCTAGAATTTGAAATATGTAGTTGTACCAAATAGTAAATAAATATACATCAGTTGTACTACTTGTATATACTTAAATACCTAGAATCACACACTATGGAATCATTAGTTTTGTTAAAATATATCATGTGTATGTTTTTCAAAATATAGTGAACAAACAAATAAACAAACCTCTAAAGTATAAGGTAGATGATGGAAACTTATGTGATTTTGTAATAAATACGGAAAAATTGGTAAAACTTCAATAGTTAGGATGTACCATTCTAAGGATCTTCCAACTTGGCTAGTCGGTGGTTAAATATAATTTTTTAAAAAATTAATTGAAGAAGTTGTATTAACTAAAACATAACAAACCTAAAAAAAACATAACAAACTTATTAATAAGTAGTAGTACCAGTAGTTTAGTTGTACAATCTAATACATAGTTGTACGAAAATTTGAGTTGTACAAGTTTATTCATAGTTGTATTTTGGTAGAGAATTTGAATTGGGTAGTTGTACCACATTAAAAATATATATACCTCAGTTGTACAGCCGTTTAATTCTTAAATGCATAGAACCACATACAAAGGAATCATTAGTTTTGCTAAAATATATTATGTGTAAGTTTTCCAAAAATATAGTGAACAAACTAGTAAACAAACCTTTAAAGTATAAGGTAGATCAAAGAAACTTATGTGATTGTCTAATAATTGCAAAAAAAATTGGTAAAACTTCAAATAATTAGGATGGACCACTCTAAGGACATTCCAACTTGTATAGTCTGTTGTTATTTAATTATAGAAAGCCAAATGAAATTTTAAAATGTTATATTTGAAGAAATTTTACCAGTTGTACCAGTATTTCATTCCTCGTGTATATAATGTAGTTGTACTAGTTGTTCTAGTATTACATCATATAGTTATACTAGTTGTACCAATATTTTAGTTGTACAATCTGATACATAGTTGTACGAGAATTTGAGTTGTACAAATTTGTTTATAGTTGTATTTTGGTAGAGAATTTGAATTGTGTAGTTGTACAACATTAAAAATATATATACCT
This sequence comes from Raphanus sativus, assembly GCF_000801105.2. Lineage (NCBI taxonomy): Eukaryota > Viridiplantae > Streptophyta > Magnoliopsida > Brassicales > Brassicaceae > Raphanus > Raphanus sativus. The sequence continues at coordinate 47,912,496 of NC_079516.1, forward strand.
TAGTTGTACAATCTTTGAATTCTTGAATGCATAGAACCACATACAAAGGAATCATTAGTTTTGCTAAAATATATTATGTGTAAGTTTTCCAAAAATATAGTGAACAAACTAGTAAACAAACCTTTAAAGTATAAGGTAGACCAAAGAAACTTATGCGATTGTCTAATAATTGCCAAAAAAATTGGTACAACTTCAAATAATTAGGAATTGACCACTCTAAGGACATTCCAACTTGTATAATCTGTTGTAATTTAATTATAGAAAGCCAAATGGAATTTTAAAATGTAATATTTGACGAAGTTGTACCAGTTGTACCAGTATTTCATTCGTCGTGTATATAATGTAGTTGTACTAGTTGCCTTAGTATTACATCATATAGTTATACTAGACGTACGAATATAAATTAATAATGTTGGAAATTTGAAATTTTATTAATTTATAGAGATATTAATTTACAAAAGTTTCCTTATATAGATTTCTTATTTTAAGATATTTTTTATTTTAAGATAAGAAAAATATTTGACTTAAGTGTATAGAAATTTATTGTTATTTTTTAAAAAATTAACATTTATATTAATTTTATTATATTATTTGGTGTATATAATATATATTGCATAAAACTTAAATGTGGTTTTAGAAAATAAAAATATAATTCCATTGTGAATATAAAACAAACAATGTAATAATAGATTCTTACTTATATAAAATATGTATATATATAAATTATTAATTTATAATTTTAATGGGGTCATATATTTACATAGAATTTTCAAAAAATCATTATCTTATTATTTTATTGATTTGTGTTAAATTTTGAACCGTTCCAAGTTGGAATCGGCAACATTTATTAACTTATAGAGATTATTAATTTATCGAGTAAATTTATCGAGATTCTATTGTAATTATTTAAGATTTTATTTAGGTGTATATCTTGTATTTATGCATCCATTGACATATAATAGGGTTTGTAATGAACAATTAAGAGAGCAAAAAATCATCATATTTCACTATTTTTATTAATTTTAGTATTTGTTTTCAGTTCATTTTAATCATTTTAGGATGCATTTATATGTAAATATTGCATTTGTTTGTTCATTTGCATTTGACAGGTTTAAAATGTACACTTGAGAAATTTGGGACGAAATCCTGAAGTTATTCATGCAAATTATAAAATCTGTGGCTGATTTGAAAATCATCAAGAGACAAGGGACCATCATGCAATTTTGAAGGGTCTGATCTTCTCATTTAAAATGTTTGGGACTAAATCAAGAGGACCAATCTGAAAATTTTAATAGTTAGGCCACATTCGTGAATAATCAAGAGTTTGAGAGCCTGTTTTGAAAATATTGAAGAAGTCTCCATTGGAGGAGATCGAGCTTGGCTTCAACACAGACGACGGACGCGGGGTTGAGCAGGTCGGGTTCCATGGACAGAGGAGTCAGAGATCGCCACGGTGCCGTATTTTCACGGGGTCCTTGTAGCCGGCGTGGGCTGAGCCACTTTCACGATGGTTCGATCGCGGAGGAGACGAAGTTGGAAGAGCTGGATCCGTCAAGGAAAACAACGGAGGAAGCTATCATGATGGTTACGACATGGCTCAACCATTGGGAACGAAGCAAGCTAGGGTGGTAGAAGGGGAGGAAACTATCCGTCCGTCGACGACAATGGACGACGACCAATTTTAGTTTTGTTTTTATTTTATTTTTAATTTATTTTATTTAGGGTATAAACGTAAATCAATATCTTATGGGTCATACAAACTGACTTGGGTTATAGGAGAATAAAAGAAGAGGGTTATGTCTCATTTGAGAATAATGTCCAGAACTAAAGCAGAGTTGGTCTTTTCAACATAAAATTTACACAAACCAAATTTTACTGTTACAAAAAGTAAAAAAACACAGACTCAAAAACCTCAGTACTGTATTACACTTCTGATCCAAATTACACCGAGATTCCTCCACTGCCTGAAACCTCATCTGGAGGACTAATCGTTATCCACAACAGCGAGACAGTAATCGAAACAAGCCCTGACCAAACATAAACAATAGTTGGAACCTTCCCTCTCCGACCCATCAACCCTTTACAAAACGGATACATATGCGTCAACACCCACATGCTAAAGAATACCCCTCCAAACAGCTTGTTCCACTGCGGAATCACACTGTATATCGTCCTCGAAGCGCCGATCACAATCGCAACTAGGTTCACCGTAATGATCGTAAGCGGCATGATGAACAACCCCGTCCACTTCACAATATAAAGATCCGCAAACGCGTCGTCTTCGTCTTCTCCCGAAGCTTTCGACGTCAGAGTGAATGAGATTTCGATACCGGCTATCACTTTGAGCAGACCCTGGACGACTGCTGCGAGATGAGCGCTCGAGCCACCGATGAGCCAAAACTGTTCGTTTCTCCACCATTCTTCTAGTCCGATCCCTGACCATTTGACCTCGAGGAGGGAGATCAGAATCAAGGTGAGGCTGATGCAGAGGAGGTATGAGAGGAAATGAACGTCGAGGCTCTGGACGATGAATTTGCCGGAGAAAAGACACATAGCTGGGAGGAAGCAGTAGACGACCAAGAAGATTGAGGTGAATGGGTAGATACCGACGTTGAGGTAAGCTACTCGCTGGAGAAACTTGAGCCTTCTGGTGGCGAACATGGCGTTGTTCTTTGAGAAGAAGATCTCTACGGAGCCAGTGGCCCAACGTAGGACTTGGTGGAGACGGTCGGTGAGATTGATGGGAGCTGTCCCGCGGAAAGCGTCACGTTTTGTGATGCAGTAAACTGACCGCCAACCGCGGTTATGCATACGGTAACCCGTCACCACGTCTTCGGTGACCGACCCGTAAATCCATCCGATTCTGTCTCCCCATTCTGTATTATCTTCGTACCTGAAAATCCAAATTCAAACCCGTTATTAGAAATATATTGGGCAAGATATGTATCTTGCGCACCAAGATTGTAAAACCGGGAAGATTTTGAAAAATAAATAGAAAGACTTGAAGAACAAACTAACCATATTATACCATATTTACATTATTACTATATTTTCAGTTTATACTAACATGGCATATAAGTTGTTTTGAAACCTTACCAGCAGGAAATGACAGCGATGGCTTCAGCTACGGTAGGAGCATCAAGGGGAGGTCGTGGAAGGAGCAAAGCACCAGGTGGTCTTCCGTTTTGAACTGACATGTGATCTGCTAGAGGCCGTCCTTGGTACTCTGCAACTGGAATAGTGTCTGTGAAGATTGTCGAGTTACCAAACTTTTTGGGAAGGCCAAGATCTGGATCATCGGTAAGAGGCTGTGTATCCGACTCTAGATCAGATGTTTCGGACATTTGGGACGCTTGGGACTGAGTCCTGACATGCATAGCCGGGGCCTTTTCCTGACCAAAAACGCCGTTGTACTCATTGGCTCTAGGTGGGTTGAATCCATAGAGAGCGTACCTTCGGAACATACACCCTGTTCCAACGTAGACCGGACCTTGTAACCCATCTAATGCTCTCATGTTACCTATTTTAAAACCCCCAATAAATCTTTAAGCTATGGTGGCTTGTGATACAAGCATTCCAATTATGTCTTAATGCAAGAACTCACCGTCAAAGAAGACAGTATTGTGATTTGCATATCTATCAGATGGGTCAATTCCTTCAAACCTTTGTGGAAACTGAATGTAACAGATTCGATCACCACCTCTGTCCATCATGAAACACATTCCTTCTTTGATAGCTTTAGAGTTGTACACGTAGTGATCACAATCTAAATTGAGGATGAAGGCTCCATTGGATAGTATGGCTGAAGCTCTAACCATACCATTCATGGCACCAGCTTTCTTGTTGTGATCAAAACCTGGACGCTTCTCACGCGATACATACGCAAACATCGGTACTCGGATATCAATCCCTGTGAAATCCAGCGCCCCTTCATTAGGTCCACCCATCACCGGTTCAAGCTCAGGAACTTTACTCATGATCTACAAATAGGACTCAAGTTTTTGTAAGGTTTATATTGGTTTTGTTTCAAACTGATGAAGCTAATGGTTGGTACCTGTAGGATTCCGGCGTGGTCTCCTTTTGAATGATCAGGTTTAGGTTCAAACCATGTTCCTGGCCAATGTGTACCATCAGCCATCCATGTTGCTTTTACAACCTCAACACCGTCTGGTGGCAATACACCGCCATTTTTCTCTTTTGCGATCCGCTTCTCCTTGAGTTCTTCTCTCAAGTTGAACTGCTCAGCTCTTTTCTTGATTTGTTCTGGAAGACCATTGACCCTGACCTTGAATTCATCATACTCACGCTTGATCCAACGACGATCCTTGACGAAATCTGGCTTCTTCTTGTTTTTGGTTGGATCTTTCTTGATGCTGAAGTAACTATCAGGGTTCCTCGGCTCTATGTCATGTTTTCTGCAAAACGGCACCCAATACTGCAAAAAATAAAATGCAAAATCAATATCAAATAATCCATTAGACTAGCCAAGAGGCAAAAGGCAGAAGAAGAAGAGAGTGTAAATGTAAACCTCAGCGAATCGAACAGCTTCAGCCATGGCTTCAAAGGTGAGAATGGCACCGCCATCGTCTGATATGTAGGCTGAAAGCTTCTCAATTGGATAATCAACTGCGAGGATGGAGAGAAGGGTGTTTGCGGTGACTAGAGGCGGTTCCTTTTCCGGATCAGCCGTGGAGACAAACACATCAACGCCGGGAAGATCAGAGCGACCTGTAGGGTTTGAAGGAGAAGGCTGCTCAAACTTCTCACGCAAGGTATCTAGATCAGTTGCTCTGTTTATAGGGTTTAGCTTTGGAAGAATGTCAAGAATCCAAGAGAAAGCAAACCAAATCTCGCACACTATAGATAAACCCCACAGCCACATGGCATCTTCATTAGGATTCGTAACACGCCACCATAGGAAGAAGAATAGTATCACAAGACGAAGCACAATTAGTAACCTGAAACAAAAGTAAGATGTTGAAGCTGTCCTTGAACAGAGATTTTAAAGAATCAAGAAAGTCTTGAAAGGGGTTTTAAATGTGGAGAAAAAAACCTGTAGGGACTAAGAACTTGGGCAGGGACTTTAACTTTTCTTGTGAGAGGCTTCCAAGGTTTGTCTAAAAAATCTGACATGCTAACACCACCTTCACCGTTATCAATATCATCTGGCCAAAAAGCGTTTCCTATACCGTATTTGCCTTTAGATTCAAACAACCATCTGTTATGATCAAAGTCTCCCGTCTGGCTCCTCAGCAACATTGATTTGTTATTAGATTTCATCACTGACAACCTCCTCTCCATCTTATTCCCCATCTTGGAGCCGTGGCTGGCGTCAGGTTTTGACTGTGAGGTGGAGGCAGCAGAGGAAGAGGAGCCAGCAGGTTGGTTGTCAGGTGTAGGAGGCATGAGGACGGTGTAGTCGATGTAGTCATTTTGGCCGGAGGAGTAATCGCCATGGACGTCCATGTCATAGTCTCGGGAGAGGCTAAGGGTGCGGCCACTGGACGTCCGGCGACCAAACTTGACGGCTTGAGGAGGGAGGGTTAAGGAAGAGGGTTGTTGTGAATTTAAGGTGTTTTTGGGTGGACTTGAAGCCATTACTATAATGGAATGTTCTGTTTTGGCTCCTTTGGTTTCCTGAGCTCATTTTTTCTTTTTCCACAAAACCTGATTTAGCAGAAAATTGATGTGTCCAACGGTTGATAGATATTTTTTTCTATTCATAGAAAACTGAAAATCTATCAACTAAAACTGAAAATCTATCAACTCTGATATCTCCTGTCTTTAAGCTTTACCTCTCTTTCTCTCTCTCTGTTTCTTTCTTTCTTTCTATACTTATGTACTTGCAAAGATATTTGAATGAAGGCATTTATAATACTTCCAAGTGAAACTTAAAAATAAAATAAAAAGATACCTGAAAGAAGTGAATGTATAGGCCTAATTACAGATACTAAAGCTAAAGGACCAGAATTATACTCTAGAAGTAACGGAGACTCAGATTTTCCGACAAAACAACAGCGAAATCAGGCGCCATCAAGTCGGACAAAAACATGAGCTGAACCGGTTACCAACTAGAGTTAAGTTCATGTCAAACCGCGTAGATTATGAGATACCATCATAGAAATTCACAGAAGTCAAAAAAAAATAAAAAGACCAAAGCAAACACAAGCGTTCAAATTAGGTCGAAGTAAATGGTTTGCAAGAATCAGTTTCATACATATATATATGACCTATACAAAACCAATTTCAACAAGTGCAAATCTAAGCAAGAGAAACATAGCCATGAGAAATTTTAAACCACAAAAGAAAAAAAAAAACAACAAACTGAATGAGGATGATGTTCTCGGAAATCAGAAATGTTCCAAGACTTATTTGCCGCAGTTGAAGCCACCGCAGACTGAGAGGACGATGATGAGGATCAAGGCGATGATGATTGCAAGAACAATGAGTTTTATCTTCATGTTCTGAAACCACATCTTTCTTCTCATTTGAGTCCCTTGTGTTCTGAAATCTTGCGCCTGTTACACAGTATTTTAGTTCAAGACAAGAATCAGTAAGAGAACTCAGAGCAAGTTTGTGTGAATGAAGGTGGGAACCAATTGCGCAAGAGAAGGAACTAACCTGTGAGCGAAGGTTTTCGGTTTTGTCCACCAAAAGTTCGATTTTCTCACCACGGTCAAGGACCTGCAAAACGAATGAGTTCCACAATGTATAAACAATAGGTTAGAAACATAAAACTTATAGAGGTAAAAAAGCAGAAGGGTGAGAACTGAACCGAACCTTCTCAATGTTTTCCATCATGACACCTTTAACTTCAGAAACTTGAGCTTTAACCTTAGCAAGCTTGCTAATCTCATCAGGATGATCCATACAATACTGCATGTGCTCTTTCAGTTTCGACCTTCAAAAAAACAAAAAGTCACAGGATGAATATTTATTCAATAGCAATCAAAAAAGAGATGATCAAAAATATAAAAGGTACCCAAATTCCTTATTCAAGGAGTTGGGTTGAGCAGTAGCAGCCTTGCCACCACCATATCTCTTGTTGAAATCCTCCTTAACTCGCTCCAAGAAAGCCATAGGAATCTGCCTCCCAGCAGAATCAACTGCAACCACACAATAAGCTGCACAACAACAACAACAAAGAAAAGGTTAAAGCTTTATATCCATATCAAGACAAAAAAAAAAGCACAGATCAACCAATACATCTGTGATAAGAACACATATACACCATTAACACCACCACTTTTGATAAAAGGACAATAAAACCCATAAAGGTAAAACTTTACACAAAATAAAGACAAAAGCAACCAGTAGAGAAGACAGAACCACAGATCCAGAACAAGTCTTGTTCTTCCAATTAGAGATCTAAAATCAATCAAATCAAAGCTAAATGGAATCGAAGCCAAACAAGCTATGACCATCATCAAAAACACCAGATCGATAAATACTGAGACTTACTGAATCCATTTTCAACCAAGTAATTGAAGGTATGACCATCGCAGTTGTAGGTGAACTTGTTGTTGGAAGAAGGAAGCTTTTGGAGGCACTGTGCAGCGATCGATGTGAAATTTCCCTTGAAGTCGGTGAACTCCACCAGGATCACCGTCCCTCTAGCCACGAAACTGTAGATCAACGATTGTTGCTGTTGCGCCATCTTCTTTTTTTTTTGTGTTCTCTCTCTCTCTCTCTCTCTCTCTACTGGGAACAAAAAAACAACAACGCTGTTCCGATGGATTCTATTGACTGATCAGAGAGTTTTTTTTGTTATAACGGCGTGAAGGAAGGTAGAGAAGATCTAGAAAAAACTTAACGCTGAAACGCGTAGAGACTAGAGAGAGAGAGAGACGGTGAAAAGATATGGAATTGAACTAGAAAAAATAAATTAAAAAATGAAGCTTTGGATTGAAGGACTAGAAAAGAAAACTATTTGTCAACTTTGTGAAACTTTTGACATGAAGGACTAAATAGGAAATTCATGATTTTATATTTGAATTGTGTGCCTCTCATAAAAGTTGGTCATGTTTGGTATTCAACTTTCAACGTATTATTTCCCAGCGGAATTAGTTGAATTATATTTTGATTTAAGTTTGAACATTGAATTATGTATAGGGTAGTAATGGTCGTTCTCCCATATGTATTCATTACAACCAAGCGTTTTATCTGTAAGTTTTAGATACTGTAAGTTTGGGTATTATATAGAAGACTTTGTGCGTATTTGGATTAATCTTGAGTAATTTAAGAAGTTTTAAAATGTTTTATCACCATACATGCACCCATGTCTGTTCCTATATATTCAGGTATATTCCTGATTTATTATACTTGCAAGTTTACAGAGAGGTTTTTGTTAGCATATTTCTTTTATCAAATTTTTGTCAACATTAAGTTACTAGAATAATACCTGGATATCTTCATTTACAAACAAAAGAAGTGGTGCATATACATCCGCACCATATTAAGTGTCGTACATTTTTCTTCCAAATGCAATATGTTTTCTTCTTGACTGGATTGGAAAGAGATTGATGAGCAGAAAGGAAAACAAACAACAAAAATGTATGACTGCGGTTGCTTGTCGAGAGGAGGAATGGACCAGCGAAACACTACTCGTTAGCAAGATTCGATTCCTAGAAAGAAAAGACAAAAAAAAATTATGGGGTGAGAGAGGCTCGAACTCTCGACCTCAGGATCACTCAGTAGCTATGAGACCTACGCGCTAGCCAACTGCGCCACCACCCCATTTGTTATTAAATGATTGTTTCATCTTGATGTCTTGCAAGTTTTGTACAACATCTTTAGCCTCGCATGAATATTCTAAAGAGTTACCGCCAGCTGAAACTTCTACAATATCTACAAGCCCGAGAAGAACAATATCATCCATACATATAAGATTTACTAGGAGGAATCGTTGACGTAAAATAAAAATATTACTACTAAACGCATTACCTTGTCATGAATAATATAAAAAGACTCCGGCAAACATTCGCTGTGCTGCTTTATTCAAACAACTACTATAATAAATCTGAAGAAAGCTGGGAAAAAACTCTTAGCAAAAAAAAAAAGCTGGGGAAAAGTGAGAGGGTCTTGTCTTGTGGAGCACATCATAAGATTTCTAACGAGCATCCTTGGACAAAAAGCCTTGCGACTCAACTTTCCTTGCGTTGCGAAGCTCATCAACTCCATCTCCTCTCTCGAACACAGCCGCTGCACCCATCCCCGTCCCTGCCAGATTCAACCAAACAACAATAACATTTTCAGACACCAATTTATAAAATAGTATGAGTGAAAACTTTAAGAGAGAAAGTATATACCAATGCACATTGAAACTACCCCAAATCGACAGTCTTTCCCACGGCGTTTCATCTCGTGCAACAAAGTAGCAACGCAACGTGCTCCTGTGAGCCATTTTAAAAAAAAAAGTATTAGCTAATCTTGGTCTTTTAGATATAGAACTATTGTATCTAGCTTGGGGACGGGAATGTAGCAGATCAGAGTAGCTCTGAGCTGGTTGTAGCCCTGTTCTTATATACCTGTAGCACCCAAAGGATGTCCAATGGCCATTGCGCCTCCGTTGACATTGATTTTCTCTGGGTCAAGTCCCAACTTGTTACGGCAATAAACGAACTGAGATGCAAATGCCTGAAAACATAAAGATTCAAACCATCAGAAGGGGGTTTGGAGGAAACGATATGTGGTAAGAAGAGCCTTAAGTGTTTGCATATTTACCTCGTTGATCTCAAACAAGTCGATGTCATCGAGTTCTAAACCAGCAGCCTTAACTGCAGCAGGAATGGCAACTGCTGGACCAACACCCATGATTGCTGGGTCAACACCAACTGCAGCAAATGTCCTGCAATTTTTTTTTCCAATAACGTGTTACTTAAGGAAGCCCGAAATGGAGGGAAATGCAGAAACAGCAATGTATATCTTCTCTAGATACTAGCAGATATGTGTAAAATGGACATCGCAAGCATCTCCAGACTTCTAGTGTTATAGCTTTATCACACACCTGAATACACCAAGAACGGGGAGTCCTTTCTGTGTAGCAACACTTCTCCTCATGAGAAGAACCGCTCCTGCACCATCACTTACTTGGCTGGAGTTTCCTGTTTGAACAGAAACAAACGAAGCAATGGATTCAAAACTGGGATAATAGGGGAATTGTAGTCTCTGCAATGAAACAATCAATTGCTTCGGAAAAAATACCAACTGTTGTTGTGCCATCCTTTTTAAACACTGGCTTCAGCTTCCCAAGAGTAGCAAGGGTTGTGCTTGGCCGGATCCCATCATCAACAGAAACTGTAATGGGTTTCTCATCTCCTGTCTTTGGGTCAACAAGCTGGAACAGAAAAACAAAAAACATGAATTAAGATGAGTAATAAATGCATCAAGAGGAGTCTTAAATGTATGGAGGACCTGGAAAAATACCTTGGTTTTAACAGGGATTATCTCATCCTTGAATTTACCAGCAGCAGTAGCAGCAGCTGCCTTTCTGTGTGAGTCAACCTAACAAAATATAATTCAATAGCTTAGCATCAGGAGATCTAATTTTATGGGTTTATCTAACCGTACTGAACAACTCCAGTGGGCTTACAGCAGCTTGATCTTGCTCCTGCCTTGAGACACCAAAGCGTTGTGCTACATTTTCTGAAGTAATACCCATAGGGAGAAGACAATTCTGTGCTTGCTCAAACTTCTTCACCTGCAATAACACAGTAGGTTTTTATAACACGCTATAAACTTCACAAAGCCAGCTCAAGAATCTAGAGAACTGAGAATTAAGAGACAATACCGCAGGGTTGACTGACCCTTCCCATGCCATCGGATTAGTAGTCATGGACTCCAATCCAGCCCCAATACCTGCATCATCCAACATTATCATCATCTAAGTTCTTCACAGGCATCAAACCAATGTAATCAAGGACAGAGCTATCCATCCTCTTACCAATATCATAAAATCCAGCTTTGATGGCGGCGGCTACGTCAGCAACAGCCTGAAGCCCGGAAGAGCACTGTCTATTCACGGTTCTAAGGGGAACGGTTTCTGTTAAAACGACCATAACAACATCAGCAGAACACAGCAAATTTTTAATCTCTGTAGGTATAATAAGAAACATTACCAGGGAAACCGGCATAGAAAGCAGATATCCTGCACTCGCTGGCCCTCTGAGATCCCGGTGCCAAAACAGTACCGACAACAATGTCACCAACTTCACTTGGGTTCAGATTTGTCTTCTCTATCAACGCCTGTACCGAGAAATAGTAAGAAAAAATATTAAAAAAAAACAAACAAGAGAACAGAAGAGATAGATAGAGAGACAGACCCTCAAAACGGGGGCAAGGAGATCATCCGGATACGTGTCCTTGAAATTGCCACGTTTCGACTTGCATAGCGCGGTCCTATGCGCTCTGCAGTGGATCATAAATATCTTAGAAAGTGACCAAGACGTCTTGATAAGCTTCTAGACAGACCAAATAGCAAAAAAAAAACAAAAGAGATGATGGACTTACGCAACAATGACTACATCATCTCCATAGAGAGAGAGGTTCTCTGATATGCAGCACTGTCACCAGCCAAGCAAGCAGACGCCTGATAAGTTGGAAGTAGCAAAGCACGTTAAAGACATATATATGATATCCCCTACTAGTTGAAATAAAGCTTTGAGAGATCAATGAAAACTATAGTGGAGTATCTAAATTTTGAACAATCCGGAATCCTGAAGCCTAAAGATCGCGAGGGAGAGTAACTTACAGAGAGAGAGCCTTCAAAACTGTGGGAGGAGGAAGAAGAAGAAGAGGGACGGAGATGTTCAAGAAGAACTCTCTGTCTCTCTATCGCTTTCTCCATTTTTCTTTTAACCAAGGATTTGTTGTTGTACTCGAAACTAGACTCCTGGGGACCTCTTCGTGTTTGATCAATATATAAAGGGAAACATAGTTCACCGCACTTGGCCGTTATAAAATAAAGATATCCAAAATAAGACAAAAGTCATTTTTGTTTGTAAATATATATTTCCTTAATGTGGACAATAATCCCATTTGGATACAAGTTTTCAAATCAAACAGTATCAGCCTTCATCTTCTACCATGTTCACATTTATCAGATATCGATGAGTTTGTAACGTTTTCAATAAAGATAAGATTAGGCCTGCCGTGTGTCCCAGTCCGTTTTGGGCTTTGAAGTACGTGCCGTGTATTCTCCATACCCTTTTTTATTTACACCATGACCCAACATTTTTCCCGCTAACTTTATTTACGCCTCACATCTATCTTATTAAAGCTGAAGTACAATTTCGGTGTGTTTGGATACTTGGATAAGAGTTTTTTAAAACAATTGGTGTGTTTGGAAACATGTATTGTAGTCTTTAAAAATAATAATTTTGTTTGGAAACAAAGATAATAGTATTAAACAGAAAAATTAATGGGCTTAAATCATTAAGTCCATTATAAAAGAATGTTGTCAATATATATAAGAAAAATACAATACAAAGCCCAATTTGAAATACTAACTCAAATTATGGTTTTTATATTTCATATTAAGTTTTTAAAATATAATATATGTAATTATTTATATGATGATATGTATTAAATACTATTAATTATATGATTACTTATATGATGGTACATACAAAATACGATTAATTATATGATGAAATTATATGATATATAATAATGACTAAGGATGGGTTTTCAGACATCCATACGGGTTTGGTTCTGATTGGTTTGCGTTTCGGGTTTTCGAGGTCAAAGATTTCAGTCCTATTAGGATGTTTCTAAATTTTTGTTTGAGTTTGATTCGGATCTTTGCGGGTTTAGTTTGGGTTTGGATAACCTATTTAAATTATTTTTAAAGTTTTAAATCACTATATATTTTAAATTTCTCAAAATCTATAAATAAAGTAATATATTACCTATAAATTTAAATAACATATGTCAGAATACCTAAGCTTAACATATCAATTGGGTTGATTTAAAATTTTGGATACGGAATCAATAATTATTTTAAGTATTTTTGGTGATTTGAGTATACTTTAACTATTTCAGATATTTGTTTTTGATTATCTATATATATTTTCAAGTATTTTAAACCAATTTAAAATTGTCATTCTTGATGTTTTATATACGTTAAATATAAAAATAATTAATATATAAGTATATAAATCTATTTTTAGATAAATTCAGGTACACGAATATTTCGGTTCGGATCCGATTCGGTTCTCTAACTAACAAAATTTTGAATAATTCGAATATTTAATCAATTTATGTTCATGTTTGGTACTATATTTACGGATTGGTATCAGTTCTGTTTCTCAGATTCATTTTCCAAACCCTAATAATTACATGAAAAAAATATCATATTTTTAAAAATATACATCCGCAGAGGTGCAGAGATCAAAGTCTATAATCATTTATTTTAACAATAAGCCAAATAATTGAAAAGCGAATAAAACAAAACTAGAGAAATACATAGTTTATCAGAAACACTCTATGTGTCGAATTTATTAAAAAGAAAATATTAAAAGAAATAAATTCAATAATTACAAACAAATAATATATTTTATAAAAGTGAAAAATAATATCCGCGCTTTCGAAGCGCGGGTCAAAATCTAGTTTATCATTAAGAATAAAAGCACCCCTCTTGCTATCCTCATTGCTATACCTTTTTCTTTTAAATTGTAACTACCGATGGAAAACAAAACACACACACACACATCAAATTTCGATTACTAATAAATTTTTATATGTTTTGCTAAACCAAACGCATTCAACACACACAAAAAATAGTCACCGGCCACAATTTTTTTTTTTCTGTTTATACACAATAGATCCTAATGCCATTCAACGTTTATATTATGGATTACAACAACTTTACTTCCAACAAAAACTTTTTCAAAAAAACTTTACTTCCAACAAAAGCCGCCACGTGTGTACATGTATTAATACTACGAATTTACAAAATCCATCCTTTGATCTCTTATAACTTTACAATAACTCGTACTCTTTTTACTTCATCGGCTGGCTTAGGATTCGTCGCTTGGGTTGCAAGGCAGCTGACATTAGCCGGAGCCGATCAATAATCTCCGTGAAAGTTGGCCGTATCGCCGGATCAAACGACCAGCATTGCTCCATCAACTCTCTCCACAGATGATCACATTTCTCCGGCACCGAAGGTCTCAACGTATTGTTCACAATCCCCCCTTTTTATCAACACAAAAACATCAAAAGACAGAACACGTACCGTAGAAACTAAATTTGCTTCTGCAAGACTATAAAGAAAATAAGAGGCAACATAAGTACCAATTATGGCGCCGCAATGCATATCTGCGTAAGGTTCTTGGCCTGTTAAGATCTCCCACATGGCGATACCAAACGAGAATACATCTACCTACAAAAAAAAGGGGAGATCAAAGCTAAACTTTTCGTTGTCATTGGTTGGTTGATCATGAAAAAATGATTGTGATATACCTTCTCAGAGACGCGGTTGCTGCTTCCATTTAACAGCTCTGGTGCCATCCATGGAAGTGTTCCTCTTACTCCACCAGACACAAGTGTGTTCCGTTTTATTCTTGACAATCCAAAGTCACCAACCTGCATAGCCACAATATTTAAGCTGAGAACTTACCAAGTGTCCTTAGCTATAGGCAAAGCTTAAAGGTCACAAAATCAAGTGATTATAGAAATGGAAAAAGTAATGTTATATGTTGTGGTTTCAGGTCAGGGGGTTACGGGTTTTGGCCCATAATTTCAAAAAAGAAAGCAAGGAACTATTTTACAGATTTTGTTAACGTTTTTTTTTACCTTGCATATTGGTCGTTGCGTGTCTCTCAAGTTAACAAGCAAGTTATCGCATTTTAGGTCGAAATGAACAATGTTCTTCATATGTAAATACTCCATACCAAATGCAGCATCTAGAGTTATCATCATCTTTCTACGCCTATCAAGCGACCTGTGTAGATTATTTAATCAGTATAACTCAGAAGAAGAAGACTAAGTTTGGGTCAGCGACCAAAATAGAATGTACCTATCTTTTCTCTGCAAGGCATGTCTCAAAGATCCATTCACCATGAACTCTGTCACAGTCGCCATACTTTCACCAGGTCCTTCTGGCACTACCCCATAAAAGGCAACCACATTTGGATGGTGAAGATTCGCCAAGATCCTAGCTTCCCTCCAGAAATCTTTCGTCTGTACAAAAACATAAGTGTGAAGCTAATGGAGGAGACACATGATACAAACTTGGCTTAGGTAAGTTGAACCTGTCGTTCTTGCTCGGATGATCTACCAGAGAAGCAGCTATTCTTTATCCTCTTGATAGCTACATCAGTCCCTCTCCACTTCCCATAATAAACAGTTCCAAATGTCCCAGATCCTAGCTCATGTACGTCCTCAAGATCTGTATTCTTTATAATCTGAAGTTAAGAAGACCAAAGTCAATGACAAACAACACTTAAAAAACAGAACCAACAGTCTGAAAACTTTTTGTCACCTGTAAGTTATAGATTCCAGCTTCTCCCACTGCATCATCAGTATCTTTTCCTTTACCATATTTTTCCTGCATAATAAAAGATATCATCACAGCCACACAAAGAAACTCTACTAGAAAAAAAAAACAAAGTTACCTCCATTCTAGACATAGAACAAACTGTACTCTCTCCTTCTCTTGAATAGGAGTTGTTATCATTTGACTTAATATTAACGTGAGGAACAATAGTAGCATCGTTTGTAACATCCTCAACTATGACCCCTGGACCGAGATCTCTAACCAAACAATCAGCAAGATTCTCGTTGGTATTGGTGGACAAAGAGAACACAGAGCTTCCTGAGTCTAGTGAACCGAAGGAAGCAATCCTGACCACTCTATGATAATTAGGACTGAAGGAGCTACTAGTTTCACTTATAACTCCAAGTTGTTTTGAAGCTATATCTAAGGAGATAGGATCCTCATGGTTCATCCATTTTTGAACTTCTGTGGTGAGTTGAGTCTCGTTTTTTCCTAGTTCTGGATTCTTGAAAGAGAAGTCTCTCTCATCCCATTTCTCTGAACCAAACGACATAGCCAAAGAAGGTAATTTATCTCTCACCATTTGCCATGGATGTTTGGTGATTGCTTCTAACCGGTTACCTATTTGGCCCTCATCATGCAACTGTGGATCAGAAACAGCGTTTTTCCTTAGCACCGGTTTCCCAGACCCGGTATAGGCTGGACCGGTTTGAGGATGAGGAAAAACATTCCCACTTGGGCTCCTGTGGAAGTTCCCCTCAGGATGGTTCGTCTCAAACAAGAAACGGTTCTGCTGTGGAAAATTTGGAGCAACCATAAAAGGGAAGTTATTGTCATAGACTCCATATGGATTAACGAAGTAAGAAGTGTCGGTATTGGATCTCTTGTGTGCTGATGAAGGAGATGGGAGGTCATATGGTATCTGAATCCCATGAATATAAGGAACAGAAGTAGGAGGGTCTAGAAGACTTAAGGGAGGGCTATAATCTGAAACAGTTCCAAATTGTGTTGTTGCTTGACTTTTCCCACTTAAACTCTTTTGAGGACTCACATCCACAAAGCCATTAAGAGCTGAAAGATAATGATAATGTTCAGTATCTGTATGATGAGTGTTTTGGTTTATGTTCTGTGTCTCAGTGAAAGACACAAGAAACACTCTTATCCTCTTGGAACCACCCTTCTCTTCAGCTTCTTGATACTCTTCAATCATATGAAGAAGATCTTCATCTGAGCGAACGGAGATTAGTGCATCAAGATCTTCTCCTGGTAATTGGTACTTGATTGTATGAGGATGGTTGCATATAGCAAATGTCTTTTGCATCAACTCATTCAAACCAACATGTTTGTACGTCGATACTATCCGAGTCTCGCCTCCAATGTAGCTAAGCTTCCCATCACCAGTCCGCGGTACAATCCTTCCCCCAAAACTGCATAGAAGCTTCAGTTTTATAGGCAAGGAAGCATCTGATGCTGTTTGGTACATCCAAGGCGAGTCAGCAACATCTGAAACACAGGAATCAACTCTCTGGATCCCGAGGACTCGATTGAGATCCTCATAATGACTCTTCTCAACATTTTTACTAGCTTTCCTTTGAGCACTATAATTTTTCAAGAACTCATCTGAAAACTCCTCTCCTGTCTGATTGCAAACATTGTCTCCATTCATCTTACTGCCACAATCGGCATTAACGTGGAACCTATCCCTATTTAACATCCTACTTGAACTTCATGGTGTCTCCATTCTCATGGTCTCACAAGAACCAAACCAAGAAAAGCAAAATGATTTTTCTTTCATAATACATATCAAAATGGTCAATGTCTGTTCTCCTCGTTCACAAAAATATCCTCAGTTTCTGATACATTGTGCTCTTGATATCCATGAATATCATCTTCAAGCTTTTTGAGAAAGAATCAGACCGCAACCTATGTAAATACACAACCTTGACAATATCATAAACCAAACGAGGGAAGGTTCTCGAATGAATGATGCGCTGGGAATTTCAGATTACCCTGCCTAAAAAGCAACGATGAGGATCCATTACAACAATCAAGGGGAAATTTTGAAACAAAGAAACTCTTGTTCTGTTTTGTAGTTTTTTCTGAAAATGACGAAATGAACCAATCCCTGTCTCGATCACATAATGTGGTACGAAAGAAAAGTAATCAGAAAGGGAGTTAATTACCCGTAGAAAAGGGCCAAACCAGAGGTGAGATTAACAATGAAGAAAACGAAATTTGTGGGACAAGCAAAAAAAATAGAAGAATGTTTGTTAAGATTGAGAAGATATAAAAATTGTTAGGATGGAGAAGATAAAAATGCAAATTATAATCTTGTTTCTAACAAGATTGTAACATACTACTTCTGTTTAACAGATACTGATATAATAGATGTTTTGGTTAAAGGTACATGAATTAACATAAAATATATATATTTTTTTAAATATAATCAAAATATAAATTAAAAATCACACAACCAAAATATATAAATACAGTTAATTATGTATTTTTCAATAAAACTGAAGTTAATTTCAAAATATTAAAATAAAATATATATTTACGACACGATAGATTCTCTAATTGTTTAATATGGAATGTGTTTATGATTTAAATACCGGACATGCACTAATAGTGTGTGTATTCAACATGATTGCAGTTCTTATAAATTTAAATAAGCAATTGATTGAGTGTATAGGGTGATAATTGGTGAGGATTGACGAAAGTATTTATGATGTCCCTCCCTAGCTATGGTTCAGTTTCAATCAAACCTATTTCGGTGACACTAATAAATCTTAAATTTGGTGAAAATGATATACATTTTTTTGTCATCAGCCTAAATAATTAAGATTCTGTTAATTATAAAGAACTCTATCTATTAAGAGAAATTGATACAGTTGACTTCGAACACCGTGTGAAAGGTTGCTGCCCTTGTTTTTTGAGTCTGGGGTATGTGCATAGTCTCAAAATGCGAAAAGCTTTCCTTGATCCATTGTATTACATTCAATGTTAGTTGCAACATAATGTTATTCTTCTAATTGTAAAATCATCTTCACCAAATTTTTTTTTGACATCTAATCACCATATTTCATTAAACTGGTTCGAGAAGGTTAGTTTGAGCTAACCCCGGTGGAACCAAAATGTTTACATGGGAAAAAACAGAACCTTTCGCGCGAGCTCCCTTTGCAAGGAGCTCCAGAATTAAGCTCAAGATAAATAAAGGATAAAGAGAATAAAGAAAACAAAGACCGGAGTTGAGAAAATTCTTCCCATTCCGAAGCCAAAGCTCGCCAAGTTTCTTCTTCTTCGATCAACTTAATCATTTGCAGACAATCTGATTCGAAATGCATATTGACGTAACCCGAGCGAAGCAGAGTATGACATTGCCCAAAAAAATGCGTTGAACTCCGCATGGAGAGGGGAGGGAACTTGCCTTCACCCTAAAGAACCCGAGAAGGCTCTCTCCTCGTTTATCTCCATGATAAAACCTCCTCCAAAAAAAGACTGATCGTGTGCCCAAGATGCGTCCACTTGACATCTCGGTAAGTGCATACTACTCGTCTCTTCTTGGTTCATTGCTTGTGGTCTCTCTCTTTTGTTTGCTGCTCTTGTAACTTCTTGTGCTACTAGCCATTCATCACACTCTTGCATCGCCCTCTGCAGGGTTTCCAATGGCGATACCTCCTCGCGAATGTCAAAGGAAATTATCGGAGATTCTTCAAACATTTCATCGTCCAAAAAAAGTTTGAAATGCTGCTTCTTGTTTTCCTTGCTGTCGTTAAACCATCAAAGCTGTTTTATGTATTATGCCACCCATTACCAAAGAAAAACTCCTTATCCTTCTTAGATCCATTGATAAGACACGACCTTCATATTCTTTGAGTAATGATTAATCGACTCCTCCGCTACACAAAACCTTTCACACTGTATATCACATTTTATTCTCCGACTCCTTCGATTCACTCTTACATATACGCATTCTGACATAATTTGCTAAAGAAAATGTTTTAACTTTGGTGGATATTTTATTTTCCATGAGTGTGGCCGTAAAACCGTAGTATCAGGGCCGGATACTGGTGGCTGTCTCATTTTCTCCGGGTATAGGTACTCTGCTTCGTATCCCGGCTTTGCCATATAATACACTAAAAATGAACCATGTAATACTTTAGATTTAAATCCAGAGGATCAGTTTACGCTTTATTCTATGGGATTAATATTAGTTAAAACAATATGGAGATTTTAAAATCAGGAAATCATAACAAGCAAGTAACACTTAGTTTATGTTTCAGATTGATGAGAAACTAACCTAGGGTGATCTAATCATATGTTAAACATGTGTGAGCTAAACAATTATTCAAGTTTGATTAAAAAACTAGTCTAGAACTCGGAACACAATGCTAGATCAACCCACCAACATGGTGTTTCACCTTTCATCGATCAGTCTCAAATCCTAAGCTATTGCTTGGTCTGAGAGCTGATGATGAACATTAAAAGTAGATCCGATCAGTTCACAAAACACCCTAATATATACTTTCGCTGATTAGGGATGCAATGCTCATTCATAACATGTCTAGCAACCTATTACACAGTTAATGAATAGATTAAACCTAAGTTTATATATTTAGTGATCAGTTTAATGCAAGCAATATGAGCAGTCATGAATGAAGACAATTGATAGATACTTATCTATTTTTAGCTCACAATTTAACACCCTAACACCTTACGCTAATAAGATCGATTACTCCGTCATAACACGAGAAAACATAGAAATAAATTCTGAATAATACACAATAAATAAGAAATAAAGTAGGGTTCATGATGATCTTCCCTAGATGAGAGAGAGATGGAGTCATCTCCTTTTACAAATATATTCTTACAAAAATTTTAAAGTATATGAAACATCAAATATTGGGCCCGTTAGTTTCTACATCTGTCAACTCCATCCAAATGATCCATCTAGATGATCTATCCAAAATATCCATGTGTATGTAATTAGACTATTTTTGTTTCTCTAACCAGATGGAACACCTAGATGGACTATCAATATGGACAATCTAGATGAACTTATGTTCGTTTACGCATCTCTATTTTTAATCTAGATGAACTTATGTTCGTTTACGCATCTCTATTTTTATTTGGATGAATTTAATTAACAAATAGTTTATATACCTTTGGTTTGATTTCACTATTACAATATTATGTTTAGTTATATTGGGGTTTTCAGGTTTTTGTTGAAAGTTGCGTTTTTCTGGTTTTGGCAGTCAATTGCGTTTTTCTGGTTATGAAGGGAAATTGTGTTTTTGGTTTTGGCGGGAAATTGCATTTTTTAGTTTTGACGGGAAAGTGTGTTTTCCGGTTTTGACGAGAAATAGTGTATTTTTGGTTTTTGCAGGAAATTATGTTTTCCCGTTTTGGTGGAAAATTGTGTTTTTATGATTTTAGCGGGATATTGCATTTTTCAGTTTTGACGGGAGAGTGTGTTTTTTGGTTTTTGGCGGGAAATTACGTTTTTCCGTTTTGGTGGAAAATTGTGTTTTTCTGATTTTTGCGGGATATTGCGTTTTTCAGTTTTGACGGGAGAGTGTGTTTTTCGGTTTTGGCAGGAAATTGCATTTTTTGGTTGTGGTGGAAAATTTTATTTTTCCGGTTTTGGCGATAAATTGCTTTTTTCCGGTTTTGGCGGGAAATTGTATTTTTTTTTTGGTTTTGACGGGAAATTGCGTTTTCTAGTTTTGGCAGGAAATTGTGTCTTCTGGATTCGGCGGGAAAATGTGTTTTTCAGTTTTGACGGAAAAGTGTGTGTTTTCCGGTTTTAGTAGGACAATGTTTTTTTGTGAGGTTGACGGAAAATTGTCTCTCTCTTTTTTCTTTAACTAAGACTCACCTCACTCAGATTCTGCATGAAGATTTACCCACATTTGAATGAAAATTTAAAATGAGTTTTCACAAATGTAGTTGGGTGATCCATCTGGATGTAGCATTTTAATGTATAAAACAAACATCATTTGTATTTTTAATCAGATGGATCACCTGGATGAGCAAATGAACAATACCATTGTTTTTAGTTATTTCAACATTTATGATATTTTGTGAAAAATACAGTTTTTCACTCTAAAATTTATTCTAATTATAAATATATAAGACTATGTATTTAAAACATTAGGCGTACAATAAAACATAAACTAAAATACATTATTGTAAACAAACATTGCGGTGAAATTCTAGCTACAAAAACATTGCATGGAAACCGTTTAATTCGTTTCCTGTTTCGTAAATTTTTCGGAATTAGAATCTTTTAGAAACTTGTGGAAAAGCACTGGAAACACGTATTTTTAAATCCCATTCTGGAAACACAATGAAAACTTGTCCATTTTAGAAACTCGCGTCTGATTTGGACTGCAAAAGAATGACTATTTATCATTTAATAATTAATGATTACCTGTTTAAATTTTCATTTGTGCATACTTACCATGGAGTAACTAATTGTTGAAATTTTATTTTTCTATTTTTATTGTCATTTCCGTATAATGACTTGACCTGAAATGAAGCCGGCTTCATTATTATATTGAAGGATAACATCTTTTGGTTTTCTAATTTTTATATTTTTAATAAAATGTACAAAGCAAAACAACACCTCTATTAATTAGATTTCTAGCTAAAGCAAACAAAAAAAATATTTACATGTTGATTAGTATGTATATATATATATATATATATATATATATATATATATATATATATATATATATATATTAGACGTTTCTAAAATGTCTCCATTTCTAATTTTTTTTTTAGAAATCACGTTTTCACGGTTGAAAACTTTTTTGTTTTCGTGTATCCGTTTCCGATTTCATAGTCATTAGTATCTATAATGGACCAGTTTTTGTCCCCTTACCTTACATATGTTTGAAGTAATTAATCTGTCTATTTTAAAATTTTAAGTGAGCAATAAATATTAAGTACTATAATTAGTGATCTTAACTAGACAGAGTTAGTGTCAGGTTTTGGGTATGTGCCAAATGTGCAGTCTCTAAGTCCACATATAATTTTAGCAAACTTTAATTAGATTTAAGGTCAGTTTTTAAATTAAAAAATCTAAAATATTTTTGCAAATTATTATTATACACTTACAAAATTAGAGCATATTAGAAAGTCTATTTAGATTCATGAGCCGTGGACGAAAAGTCTGGTATCATATTTTTAAGAGTTTAAACTTAGTAAAACATTCATAATTTAGACTTTTTCTTTGTCTCTCCCTTTCTGCCGCCGAAAATTTGCAAACTCTTTTCTCTTCTATCCAATACAATTAATTGGAATTCTTCAGACTCTCCTATATAAACTAGATCGTTTTCCGCGCTACGCGCGGATAATTGCTACTATATACTACGACTGATTTTGTAGTTGTGTGAATATAAAAAAAATGTAGAATTTTATGTGGTTATAAACTATTTAGTGTGTAGGATATAGTATAAGAGGAATTCCAATTCTAATTTTTATTATTTGAATATTTCATAAAGTTTATTTTCGTCGATTTTTTTTGTATTAACTTTTTTTGTTAGTTGGGACAATATATCAAAATTGAATTCAGAACACATAAATAGTTCTCAAAATGTTGGGAAGTTATTCATAATTATGTTTTCTTGATTATAATTTGATGAGTTGTATATTGGAAGTGTATCTCTAACTCATGTATTGAACTTAACTCTTATTTTTCCTTTGAAGTCTTTTATTTTTACATTGTTGTGTCAAAGTAATATTGTGTGGCTAATAATGAAACGAATAATAGTTTTCATGCAAATAAGAATTATTAATCAGTATGTCTCAACTTTTAAGTTTGTATTTTCTTTTTATTATTTATATATTTCAGGGATATACTTGTCGTCATGAAAACTTTATATTTCTGATTACTTATGATTTGCAGCTCATTGAACATAAATTCTTGGTTGTCCCATAGTGTAAAATCCACATATTGAAGATTAGTTCCAACACTGAATTTGTGTCAAAAGGGAATCATCTAAGCTTTCTTCTTTAAAAGCAATCAAAAGAATTTAAAGTCAGAACAATTCGTTTGAGATTGAATGATTGAGTGACTATAAAAATTGCTTATGCATCAAAGTTGACTATAAAAATTGCTACAAATCCAAAAAGATATCCAGAATGGTTTTAGAGACTTTTCTAGCCCACCACCATATTACTACATGTATATTTTTAGGTATATACGCTTAGCAAATTAAATATTTTTGATATTAGTTTCTTAATCCAAATGAAAACAAAGTAAATATTTTTTGTTCTTACTTTCTATAATATTTTAGCTAATTAATATATTTTAAAATTGAAAATTTTATTAAATCTTAAATATCTTTCAGCTTTCAGAATGATACAAATCAAGATAATAAAAATAATAATTTTATGTCTTCCAATGTTAGTTGGATTCTAAATATTTTATAATACACGCCTAGAAAATTGTATATATTTAAGAATGTTAGTCTAATAATGCAGTGATGAAAAGAAAATCATCATTATCTATTCTTTCTGTTATCATTAATTTAAAACAATTTTGAACTACTTAAAAATTGTGTATATTTTCTTTATTTGTCTCTTACTTAATTGATAAAATATTTTTAAAAATTTAGAGTTAACGTGTACTTTTATTTTACATAGGTCTTTTTCCTAAAGAACTGAGCTTGCTAGCGAGAAATGAAAAAAGAGTTTGGATGGATGTTCACCCCAAAGTGATCCCGGACTGCATGTATACATCCGAGGTTGCTAGCATAACCAGACCTGACATAGCTTACCCAGTGAACTTTCACAAGCACTTTCAAAATATTGTTTAAATAATTGTATTTTAAAAAAAAAATATTTATCCTTTAACGTAATAGCTTACTTCTTTTTGTTTTGTTCAAGATTTTTTAATATTATTCTTTCCATTCCATAATATAAAATGTTCTAGAGAAAATTTGATATTTAAAAATATAAGATGTTTTGATATTCTTAAGATATTTTTAACTTTCTTAAATTTGGTTAACTAATAATACTGTACTTCATTTTTTGATTGGTTAACTCATTTAAATGTATAGTATTATTAATAATATTTAATTAAAAATTGATTAGTTTTATGACCAAAAGATCATATAATATGAAACAGAGTAGTACTATAAAACCTTTTTACCATCAAATTTTTTTTAGTGGTGTAATCAAGCATTGACATCTGTTGCTGACTTTGTAAGTTACTCTGATTGCATTACTTCGTTTTTTGTTCTTGGAACAGATTTTTCCACGAAAAAGATAGATGCAGAGAAAGGGAAAGTAACAAAGATAGACTCAGAGCAAGCTGTACAATAGGATTATGGCTAATATAATATATTATCTGCATTATACTACGATTTATAAGACTTGCAAGTGTGGGTTAGAGTGAACGTACTAATGAAGACTGACATGACTACAGAACTTATGAATCCAAAACATGTGGATGCATATTGTTAAAAAAATTGCAATGATAAAAGAAATAACAACCACGTCCTAACCACGTCCTAACCACGTCCCTAAGTTTTTTTTAAAGAGAGAAACAGATGTAAGCAAAGTTACGTGTTAAAAAAAAGATGTAAGCAAAGTTGAAAGATGCTAAAACGTTAATCGATAAGGACTTGTTCTTTAGCTGCTTTCTTTGGGGCATTCTCTTCCAGATCAATTTGTTCTTTTGCTGCTATTAAACGTCCGGGAAGTGAAACATTAGATGTAGTTGCTTGCTCTGCAACTTTTCAATTGTTAGTTCCTCCGACTATATGGATACAAACATGTAAACAAAAATAAGAATCTGCACCAAAATATATCTATGATAACAATAACAATTGGGCGTTATTTATTACTCATTAACTTCAAGTTAAGGGTTGAAAAGAGGGAAAAACCTGCAAGAGTTCGAAAAATGGATAGTAACAGTAAATTACTTGAGCTAAGAATTGTATTCTTCAACTCCTGTCTCTCATCCAATTCATTACCTCCGATCTAAACCCCAGAAACCCATAAAGCAAAAGGTTTGAAAACGAAGTATCAGCAAATGAACCACAACAGTCTGACAAAAACCAAAAGCACAAAAAAAAAAGAAGAAATCAAATACCTTTGATTCGGATCTTGGACTCGAGGAAACCCCTCCAGAAATATCGCCATGGTCATACACCACAGCCGACACAAAGTGTCAATGCAAATTTCGGGAACCACATCATCAAAGAATACGTGTGGGGAGAGAGATGCCTTCGCTTTCAAATTCTTGGAAGCCATTGCTGGTGAAGGTCTGTCTGAGTTAATAAGAGTAAGGCATCAATAAAAAACTATGCAGTCAAATTAAAAGTAGCTTGACAAATGAGAGTAATACATGAAAAATATTAAGTGTACGTAAAAAATTGTAAACACACTGGCAATACATCTAGAGCCCAAAACAGATGTGATCAGCAGTAAAATCAACCAAATAATGACAAAAATGATACAAAGATCTGATTATTATTGATCACACTTACGTTAGCTTCACCACACATGTCTATGACCATGATGATAGTCATTTGTACTAACCGGCTAAGGAAACTGAGAGATAAGAGAAAATACTGCACAGTTAAACCACCATGTACTCCAAACCCCATGCGCTTGGTAATCCTTAGAAAAGCACCGGCTTTAATCTCTCGGTCATAAGCTGAAAAGCAGATCGATTTTTTTTTTTAAAGAGGATTTACGATCACTAAAATATTAATCATATTTTCCTATTCTTTCTGCACTATTCTCCATTTACTTGCCCAATCAACCATGTAGAAGAGGTACGAAAACATAAAAGAGAAAGTCCGTAATTTCTAGCAGACCCCGAAGATATCAAAGTCAGATATGCGTACACACTTTTAATAAACATGTCCATAGACATGTAACCACCTATTGACTGAAGGAGGTAGTCACCAATAGCTTTGGCTAAGTCCGTCCAAGTAATCTGCACAACAGAAGTGCAAAACAAAAACAATAGGCAACACTCATATATATTTGAAACCCACAATTGATCATGAAGAAAAAGAACCAATATAAGCAAGCACCAAGAAACATAGGTAAGAGCCGAGCTTGACCTTGCCATGATTTTTTTGGTGGTAAAGAAAACATTAGAAATTCATCCAAAACTTTATGGCCAATGAGTGTTAGGAAAAATAGGAAAATACCATAACAGAACATTGAGAGACACAAATCAAAGAGTGGATATAACAATGACTACCTCCCTCTCTGAGATTACTGATTGATCATCGTAGACTGCATCCTTTGTAAACACAGTTGATCTACTACAATAAGAGAAAGTAGCAAAAGATTTAGTGATATCTAAAGATATTAATCTGAAGGATGTAATTACCTCCTGGTTTGAGTTGAAGCCGTATCGTGGAGCACGATTAGATGAGATGAAGCTTGCTTCACGGAGAAAAAACGAAAACTGGTTAAGTAGATTACAGACAGATGGAAGGAAACATAAAAGTGGAGCGGCACATACCTGTTCATTGATGAGGGCGAATTAGTAGATTCCTGGAAGCATGATCGGGTATCATGGCTGGTCGATCAATGTTGTCTTATGGAGGATTTAGAATATGGTTCAATGTGAACTGATACAAAAGGATTTATATATGAGAAGAAACACAAGGAGGTGGAAGGATGCATCTGATTAGAAGGATTGAAGAACGTTATTGAATGAATGGGAGTGGATGATGATTAATATAATAGAAACGGCGAATTGATTCTGATGAATTGGAAGAGACGAATGTCGTAACAAAAAAGGAATTGGAAGAGACGAAGGCGGCTGGTTTTGTTAAGGCTGGGCCAATTGAAATAGATCAGCAGCTGGGCCAATTGACATAAATCAGTAGCTCATTACGATTAATAGAATGCGTGACGGGGAAAAACAACAATTCCTTATTGGTTGATTTATTGATCTGACGTGGACAACTTTAGAGTGGAGTATATTTGCCTTTTAGTATTGTATTGATATGTCGATACCAACACTTTATTTAACAAAAGCACCCTTAACTGAAAAGAATAACAATCTAAAACAATGAAAACTCCAAATTTTTTATTCAAACATTTTATTTTCTCTATTTTGGGCATGCCGTTTCTCATGATACATAGTGTTTCATCATTGAACCTTACCAATGAGTATCTCAATCACAAATGCCTCCTTGATCAAGGGAAATATAACTCTGGAAGTGAGTACGAGGATAACCTCAACCGTCTCTTTCGTTCAGTTAGTAGTGATGCTTATGGTGTGATTGGTTTCGTACACACAAGTATTGGATCGACTCCCAATTTTATTTCTATCACTCTCCAGTGTCGTGGTGACTCTATTGGGTCTAAATGCCATACATGTACTGACACCGCAATCTCGGAGGTAAATCAACTATCATATATAGAAATACAAAGATTAGTCTTGTGGTGTTGTAAAACCTTATTCTAGACCAAAAGAGAAATAACTACATGAGTAAAATCAAATCAGAGTTAATTAGAAAGATATCAGCTGAAATAATTTGACATTTTATAGTTAGGGGTAGAAAAATTATCAAAGACCTTGGATCAGATCTTAGATCTGCTCTTGATCCACTCCAATTATCCAGATATCCGAAAGGTCAGACCCATGTGATAGAACCTCGAATCATTAAAAATAGGGATATATGGATTATGTAAATATATTGTAGTTTTTTATTAATTGATCAAAGATATCATTAAACTTATACATAAAATTCATTTTTGAAATATTAATTTTACTTTTGAAAAATAATTTTTTGAATATTTTATTCATTTTTTATGATGCTACAAAAATTTAAATTGATATTATTGTAAATATTAATCACTATTTGTAAGGATTCATATCAAATTATGAATATCTACTGCTATTTTAATATTAAGATTGATATCCAATATCTTGATATCAAAAACTTATCAATCCAGATATGAATAATCAGACATGGATCTAACAGATCCGTATACCATGAAGTATGTGGATATCTAGAGCCGACTAAGTCCTAGTTAAATAGTCATCACAATTTATCATAAATGTTGTGTAGAAACCGAATTAAATATACAATGTTTTCATTAAATGCAACTATGTTAATAAAAGTTGAAACTATTTATACAAGTGTGGTTTCTTTTAAATCCTTACTTTTAACAGTTCTCCTATTCATCAAAATAATCATTTACTAAACAAATGATTAGGAGAAGACAGCGTTAATAGAATGTTAAATCATCATTTAAAATGATAAAAATATATATGGTTGTATAATGCAGTTTCGTAAGAGATGTCCGAAGAACAAAGGAGGAATCATATGGTACGACCAATGTTTTCTCTTTGTTACTACAATCAAAGAAAAAGATCTAATCAAAACTAACTACGAGAATATTTTTTCTATGTACAACTCAAATAACGTGAGAGGGGATGGAATCTTGTTTGCCAAGAGGGTGATGGATTTTTTATCTGAGCTCACACTTAAAGTCGAGAAAACAATCAAGGGCATTCACATCTTATTATATGCGGAAGGGGAAAAGAAGTTTGGGAAAAATAAATTGTATGCAATGGTGCAGTGTATACAACTAACATTAGATTGTAAGAGTTGTCTGCAATGGAGTATCAAAAAACTTTTCAATAACAGTAACGTTAAACAAGGAGCAAGAGTTTTGGGTACGAATTGTGAAGTAAGATATGAGTTATACCCTTTTCTTAGGAGAAGCAATTTCACGGTGGTGTGAATACATCCTTTTCATAATTTCTAATTATGAGTTTTGTTTACTTTTTTTATTTAGCTGAAATGTTACATTCATATATCAATAAAAATAGTGTTTACAAAAACATATCCTAAGAAATTTTTTAAGAGATCAAAATTGATTATTTAAACAATGATTTCTTATTGGCTTGGAATTGTTGAGGCTAGTACCCAGTAGACCTGTGTAACTAAGAAGAAGACTGAAGACTAAGTTTTGGTATGCGACCAAAATAGGATGTACTTATCTTTTCTCTGCAAGGCATGTCTCAAAGATCCATTCACCATGAACTCAGTCACAGTCGCCATACTTTCACCAGGTCCTTTTGGCACAACCCCATAAAGGGCCACCACATTTGGATGGTGAAGATTCGCCAAGATCCTAGCTTCCCTCCAGAAATCTTTCGTCTGTACAAAAACATCAGTGTGAAGCTAATGGAGGAGACACATGATACAAAACTTGAGTTAGGTAAGTTAAACCTGTTGTTCTTGCTCGGATAATCTACCATAGAAACAACTATTATTTATCCTCTTGATAGCTACATCAGTCCCTCTCCACTTCCCATAATAAACAGTTCCAAATGTACCGGATCCTAGCTCATGTAAGTCCTCAAGATCTGTATTCTTTATAATCTGAACTTACAAAGACCAAAGTCAACGACAAACAACACTTAAAACAGAACCAACTGTCTGAAAACTTTTTGTCACCTGTAAGTTATAGATTCCAGCTTCTCCAATTGTATCTTCAGTATTTTTCCTGCATGATAAAAGATAGCATCATAGCCACACAAAGAGTACTCTACTAGAAGAAAAAAAAGTTACCTCCGTTCTTGATTTATAACACACTTGTGTTCTCTCCGTCTCTTGTATAGGAGTTGTTATCATCTGTCTTAATATGTACACGAGGAACAATCGTAGCATCGTTTGTTACATCCTCAACTATGACCCCTGGACCGAGCAGATTCTTTTTCGAAAGATCATCAGAGATCTCTGTGTACGTGGGAGTGCATCAAGATTGTCTCCTCTAACCAAAATATCAGCAAGATTTTCGTTGGTAGTGGTAGATAAAGAGAACACAGAGCTTCCAGAGTCTAGTGAACCGATGGAAGTAATCCTGACCACTCTATGGTACTAGGATCCTCATAGTTCATCCATTTGTTAACTTAAATCTCGTTTTTTTCCTTGTTCTGGATTCTTGAAAGAGAAGTCACTCTCTTCCCATTTCTCTGAACCAAGCGACATTGCCAAAGAAGGTGACTTCTCTCTCACCATTTGCCATGGAGGTTTGGAGCAACCATGAAAGGGAAGTTATTGTCATATATTCCATATGGATTAACAAAGAAAGAAGTGTCTGTATTGGATCTCTTGTGTGCTGATGAAGGAGATGGAAGGTCATATGGTATCTAAATCCCAGACATATAATGAATAGAAGTAGGAGAATCTAGAAGACTTAAGGATAGGCTATAATCTGAAGCAGTTCCAAATTGTATTGTTGTTTGACTTTTCCCACTTGAACTCTTTTGAGGACTCACATCCACAAAGTCATTAAGAGATGAAAGATAATGATAATGTTCAATATCTGTATGCTGAGTGTTTTGGTTTATGTTCTGTGTCTCACTGAAAGACACAAGAAACACTCTTATCCTCTTGGAACCACCCTTCTCTTCAGCTTCTTGATACTCTTGATCAATCATATGAAGAAGATCTTCATCTGGCAAAAGTCTTTTGAATCAACTCATTAAAACCAACATGTTTTAGACGTCTGATATTATCAGACTCGCCTCCAATGTATTTAAGCTTCCCATCACCAGACTGGTAAGATCTTTCCCTTTATTAAAACTGCAAAGAACCTTCAGTTTTACAGGCAAGGAAACATCTGATGCTGTTTGGTACATCCAAAGCGAGTCAGCAACATCTGAAACACCGGAATCAACTCTCTGGATCCCGAGGACTCGATTGAGATCCTCATAATGACTCTTCTCAACATTTTTACTAGCTTTCCTTTGAGCACTATAATTCTTCAAGAACTCATCTGAAAACTCCTCCCTTTTCTGAGTGCAAAAATTGTCTTCATTCATCTTATTGCCATAATTGGCAATACCATGGAACCTATCCCTATTTAACATCTTACTTCAACTTCATGGAGTCTCCATTCTCATGGTCTCACAAGAACCAAAACAAGAAAAGAAAAATCTTATTCTTTCGTAATACGTATCAAAAATAATCCTCAGTTACAGATACATTGTGTTGTTAATATCCACGAACATATATCATCTTCAAGCTCTTTGAGAAATAACAGACCGCAACCTATGTATATACACAACCTTGACAATATCATAAACCAAACAAGGGAAGGTTCTCGAATGAATGATGCGCTGGAGATTACAGATTACCCTTCATAAAAAGCAACGATGAGGATCCATTACAACAACAATGGGGACAATTTGAAACAAAGAAACGCTTGTTCTGTTTTTCCTGCAAATGACGTATGGACCAATCACTGTCTCAATCACATAATGTGATGTAATCAGAAACGAAGATAATTACCCGTAGAAAATGGCCAAACCAGAGGTGAGGTAAAGAGAGAAAAACCCTTAGTTACATAGAGTATGTCCGGGTTTTGGCATGTGCCAAAGGTTCCCAAGCACTTGGTTAATATATAGTTGTAGAAATTTTCAATTAGATCTAAGTCAGTTTTAATCTCTTTTTTGAAAAAAAATACTAAAGCCTTTTTTGCAAAACACTTAATATTACTTACAGACTAAAACATATTACAAAGTCCATTTAGTTCATGAGTGGTGCACGAAAAATTTGGTATCATGTTCTTAAGAGTTTAAATTTAGTAAAACATTCAGAATTTAGACTTTTTCTTTGTCTCTCCATTTCTACCGCCGAAAATATACACTCTTTTTTTTTTCTGTCCAGTGAGCAATTAATTAAAATCCTCTCGAGTCTCCTATATAAATATGTTAAAAGCAACATTTCATTTACCAAAATCACCGTTTACTGAAAAATAAGAAAAATCTAAAACAATGAAATTTTCATTTTCTCTATCTAAACTATCTGTTTTCTTTATCCTGGTCATACCTTTCCTCATTATACATAGTGTTTCGTCACTGAACCTTACCAATGAATATATCAACCACAAATGCCTATTTAATCAAGGGAAATATAGATCAGGGAGTAAGTACGAAGAAAACCTCAACCGTGCCTTCAACGTCATGCGTGATAACACGTATGCTGAGACCGGTTTCACAGACACAGATATTGGAACATCTCCTGATTCTGTTACCATCGTTTCCCAGTGTCGTGGTGACACTTATGGGTCTAAATGTCATACATGCCTCGACGTCGCAGTCGCAGGGGTAAATTAGCCGTCATAATATTTTAATATAAAGATTACGTTTTTGTGGTGCTATAAAACCTTAGCTTTAGGCCAATAGAAATGATTACATGACAAATCAGATTAGAATCAATAATTATAAATCATCATACAAAATTTGACATTTTTTATAGATAGGGATGGAACATTATTCAACGATTTGGGACCCGATCTGATATCCACTCAGATGCATTCTAAATATCCAAATATCTAGAAGGTTGGATCTGTATTATAGAATCTCGGATTAGTAAAAGCCGTATCCAAATATCTTGATTTTGAAATCAGATATCTTGATTTTAATGTCTAGATATCTTGATTTTGAAGTCTGAATATCCAGATCTAGATTTTATAAGTATATTTATAATATATTTAATAGTTTTTCCGAAAGATAACATCAAGTTTTATGAATATATTTTTTATATCACTTTTAGTTTTTGAAATATTATATTTTGTAAAAAAATATTTTTAATCTATATAATGTTATATAAATTTAATTTAATATTATTTTAAATATTTTAATATTATTGTATGGATCTGTATCCAAATATGAATATTCACTGTTAATATAAATATTTAGACTAATATACATGATCAAGATATCCAAAAATCAAAGATCCGGATATAGATAGTGAAAACAAGGATCTGAATTATTCAGATATCCTGAAAGTTCTAGATATCCAGGTGCATTTCAGCCTTAGTTATATTTTTTTGTCATCTATTTTATTATTGAAACTTAAAATTAAATTTTGTGTAGAAACATGAATTATATTGATGATTTTTTTTAATCACATGTTATGTAACTATATTAATAAATGTAGCAAATTGTTTACACGTGTGGAGTTTATTTGAGTCCTTGATTTTGGAAATTTCTCCTAATCATCAAAACAATAATTTAATATAAAAATAACTTGGAGAAGAAAGCTCTACACTGACATATTAAATCATCACATAAAATGATACAAAACATAAATGGTTGTATGTTGCAGTTACGTAAGAGATGTCCGTGGAACAAAGGGAGAATAATATGGTACGACCAATGTTTTATATATATTACTACGACCGGTGTAGAAGTTCCATATAGGACTGACTACAAGAATATGTTTTCTATTCACAACCACAATAACGTGAGAGGAGATGTAAAACTTTTCACCAATAGAGCAATGGATTTTTTCTCTGAACTAACACTTAAAGCCGAGAAACACGTCTATGATGGCTTCGGCCTCATATATTACGCGGCAGGAGAAAAGAAGCTCGGAAAAAATAAATTATATGCAATGGTGCAGTGTCTAGGACTAACGTTAGATTGTACAAGTTGTTTGACAGTGAGTGTTAAGAAGCTTTTTGAGAATGGAAATATTAAACAAGGAGCAAGAATTTGGGTATAAACTGTGATGTAAGGTATGAGTTATATCCTTTTTTTAGAAGTTAAAGCATTGTTATGGATGTGATGAATACATCCTCTTCGTAATTTTTAATTTTATTTTAGTTTTTTTTTTGCTGAAATGTAATATTCATATATCAATAAAAAAAATGTTTAGAAAAAAAATCCAAAGAAATTGTTCAAGAGATCAAAACTGATATTTTTAACACCAAATTTAATAAAGATTGATGTTTAGTACAGTGAGCAGAGACAAAAATGTATATCATTCTTCGCCAGATAATCAGATAAATTTTTTTATTGGGCTCTAGGAATGAAAGAAAAATAGTGAAAGTTAAAAACAAGGATAGAAACTCAATATCATTGAAAAACTCCATTGGATTGGACTTCGAGCAAATATTTTGGAGGAGCTTTTGGATAGAAGACGTTGCTTTTCCGCAGACATGATAGCCTCGCGCATAACAAGTGCTTCAGCCATTAAAGGTGATGAAACAGAGAGAACCCACTTGGATTCACGAACTATTGAATCCGGTAAATGTTGGTCGATGATCCACCCTTTGTTCCTGATTCTTTGGACCATGCTACATCTGTGTTTCAAATCTAAGTGAGAGGAGGTAGCTGAACAAGTACATCAGACGGGATACAGTTCCCACGCAGGTTCAGAGTATCCAGCTAAGCCAGCTGCCATTCCCGGGCTGCCGATAGAGCATTGGAGATGGTGGTACCTGCAGCAATATGACAATTTTCAAAGACCAGTTTGTTTTGCGTGGTCCAAAGGAACCAGCAGATCCATGAAGATAGGTTCAAGAGAAGACCCCTTGGTCTGATGATTGTTTCTATTGGAGTCCATCCCTAGTTTCACTAGTAAACCCTGGGAGAGGCGAAAATTCTAGTGGAAGTTAGCTCTAGAAGACCAGAACGGTTCTATGTCAATGGTTGTTATTATGTACTCTTGGCTTTCTTCAAAGTGTAGTAGTTGTGGCTAGGGGTGTCAAAATGGTTCAAATGGGTCAACCCAACCAATAACCCAAATGGGTTGATTGTTAATGGGTCATGGGTCAATCCAACCCATTCATTAAATTAAATGGGTTGGGTTGACCCATGATTCATTAAATTAAATGGGTCATATGGGTTAATGGTTAACCCAGCAACCCAATAATTCAATAAGTAAGTAAACAGAGACTAAATTTCTTTTTTTTTTTTGGTTTTGTGGTTTCTTTTTTCAATGAGTAACAAAATAACAACCAAAAAAAAAAATTGAGAGATGTATCATGCTCTGTTCATAATCTCGTCTTCTACAAACGGACACAACGACCACATTATAGTGTAAGTATCATCAAACGGACAAACGGACACAACGACCACAAACGGACACAACGACCATAATCTTTGTTCACCAAATGATGTCTTTAAACTAAGCCCTCTCACAATCTTTTCCTGCAAAAAAAAAACAGTATCATCAATCATCATCATCCATTGCTCTTCTGTAAAGATTTTTCAATAAAAGACCAACATGCAGAATCTCTGAAGGTTCAAAATCCAACACACATGCATAACATAGTTCTGTTTTACCATAACTGTAGCGTACTCTGCAACTCCAGGTTCTTGAGCAAAAGGTACAATCTCCTTCTCCTGAAACCAAACAACATTACTCTTTTCCCTAAAACCATTTCTCAGAGACATACAAAAAACTATACAAAGATGCTAAAATCACAGAACACAGATGCTAACTATACAAAGCTATTCAGTTGAGAGTGAGAGACAAGAGACGATTGAGAGAGAGCATAAACTTGTACCTAGCAAAGACTCACCACCAGCTATAGTTCCATGGTACCAACATGGTCTTGAGTTGTTAATGCTTGACTTGGAGCCTCTCGGATAATGACTATCAGGAAGAAGTTAACATTAACCAGAAGAAATCAGGAAGAAGTTCATGTGATTAGTAAGTAAAGTCAACCAAAATGGTACCTTTAGATGGAGGATGAGACTGAGAAGAACCTCTGGAGAGAGCTATGAGAGTGCACCTGTACAAGGAGTAAGATAAAAAGGTTCATGTGAGTACAATCAGAAACCAACAATTTGTTAACAGAAAACGTTTATAGATAGATGAAAAAAGGATTTATGCATATCATCTGAAAGGAACTCAATAAACACTCACACCAAATGCTTCTGATTCATATCATCTAATACACACTCACACCAAACATTTATCTACAGCATCTAAAGAATCAAGTGATCCATGGAACTGTCTTAGGCATAAAGCGAGAGTTTCAGAGGCATTTTTGTTTACTCAATGATTTCAATTCAACATCAAAAGAATCAATGACTTCTTAAACTCCAGGAGTTATAAAAGAATCAATGACTTCTTAAACAAGATTCCTTAGACCCTTTTGAATCAACACAAAATCAACTATTAAAAACAGGGAAAGGTAAATAGAAACTCAACAGTAAGAAACTAAAACCTGGTGTGAGAGCCGAGCACAGCGCAAAAAGACTCGCCTTTAAGTGCAGGATCCTATGATAACAAACAGAGACAGACATGTGTTGAGATGTAAGAGAATTAACAAAGAGTGACTTAAAGCTAAAACACACCTTAAATGGATAATTTATCTTCAAAACATATTGCTCGCCAGCTGGTACATCAGGCCTCTCAAATGCATACTTTCTCTGATATTCGTCCACAGAGAGAGTCAAAAGAAAAATATTTAAGAAACATAATCTTCAATTCAAGTGAGTCTGAGAGTGAATAAGAACAATTACCACAATCAGAGGAGATAAGCTTCAGAGCTTCAAAGGGTTGAGAGAGTGAGAGCAACAATCTCTATCTCTTCCTGTAAAAAAAAATAAAAAAAAATCACCAACCATATAATTACGCTTTTCACCAAACTTTTGTTATGTCGACGAGAACACAAACGCTTCTGAAGCTAATCTCTATCTCTATCTCTAAAAGCTTCTGAAGCTTTTGTTATACAAACGCCTTCGCACGACGAGAACACAAACGCCTTACACAATCTCTAAACTATCAACAATACACGAGAACACAAACGACAATACAACAGAGACAGTAGAGGAGAGGAAAAAGCCTTCACCGTGAAGAGACTCTGAGAGAGATAAGAGTGGGTCGTCGAGAGGGTCTGAGAGAGATGAGAGAGAGATCGATGGAGAGACTCTTTGAGAGGAGATGAGAGAGTCTGAGAGAGAGATCGATGGATCGATGAAGACGAGTTGAGAGAAGAGAGAGATCGGCGTCGGAGAAGAGAGAGATCGAAACCCAAATCGGAGGAGATGAGAGATCGAGCCGGAGATGATGCGAG
Source organism: Raphanus sativus (assembly GCF_000801105.2). NCBI lineage: Eukaryota > Viridiplantae > Streptophyta > Magnoliopsida > Brassicales > Brassicaceae > Raphanus > Raphanus sativus. The sequence continues at coordinate 47,949,820 of NC_079516.1, forward strand.
AGATGGAGAAGAGAGAGATCGGCGTATGATGTCGATGAGAAGAGAGAGAGAGAGAGATGATGTCGATGAGAAGAGAGAGAGATGATGTTGATGATAGATTTTTTTTTTTAATTAAACCAAATGGTTAAGAATTGATCCAACCCAATAAACCCATTTAATCTGTTAACCCATAAACCTGCTAACCCATACATCTGCTAACCCATTAATCTGTTAACCCATTAACCCATTGGATCAAAAATAAACAGTTCATTTGGGTTAATGGGTCAATTTGGGTTGGGTCAATCCATGGGTCATGACCCATTTTGACACCCCTAGTTGTGGCCATCATGTTCATAAAGCTTCTCATTGCCTTGGTATCTCTAATACTGTACCAGCTGCAAGAACACTCCCTAGCTAGTATCGTAACCTCTGGTCCTCCCGCTAATACAGAGTCTGCTGCTTTTGTCGGATCTATAACTACTTATGCGGATACTGCTATTGAAACAGCTACTGCTGTGCCTGCTAAAACTTGTAAAATGAAATCACTTAGTACTTCGAACACCGCTCCTATATTTGGCTTGTCAATTGAAGAATCTGTTACTGCAGGTGTTTCTGTCCCAGCATCCGTTACAACATCTGCTCCTCCGCTCTTTGTTTTTACGTCTGACGCTTCATCTCCTGATAAAAAAAAAATCTAAACCCTAGAAACCTTCCTACTGCCAATGCCTCTAATGTGCTTACCAATTTAAGATTCTGATGAAGCAGTGGAAAGTATGTATCATACAGCATTGTTTCCAGAGTTAGAAGTTTCACACGATCCTGAGGTTATCCTCCCCAGCAAAGTATCCGCTGGAGTCAACAAGACCTCCCATACCTCGGAAAAAGTTTTATTCAAGTGCTGAGGTTGACGTTGCTTTGGGTAAACATGTACAAGGCGATAGTAAAGCTTTGGGTAATAAAGAGATTTTTGTGGTCCTTGTGGAGATGATGCGTTAGAATCTACAGGAGATGATGTTTTCTCTGCTGATGATTCAGAGGATGGGATGAATATCTTCCTGCTTAAGATCCTTTTGACAGTTTCTGGTAAAATGTTTTTGAGAGATCTCCCTGTCAAAACTTATTAAGAAATCCAAGATATGTCCTCTTCTCCTTTTGGCACAGGGGCTAGAGGAGGCTAATTTTCTGTGGTTTTTTTTCAATTTCCCTCCAACTATTTATGATATTCTTATCTAGATGGTGGTCTTCCTCTTATCTTTATGCTTGTTCGTGGGTTAACTGCTTCACGTCGCTATCTTTCTAAATCGTTGTTATCATTGTTTGATCCATGGATCACGGCTTGTAAGTTCAATTTTAGTTTATACAGAAATGCTATTAGAGAAACAAGAACTAGTAAGAAAATGTTAATTTGTAGTGGTCCAGGGATTTCTTTCTATCTATATATATAATAGCAAACTCAAAATTGGTCCAGGGATTTTTTTTTTTTTTATACAAAAGAGGAAAAAAAACGGTCACATTTTCTCTCTCCAGGCGATAGCAAAGGCGACTTTTCTCTTCTACAGTGCCGACCACCGCATCTCACCGACGGCTCATCCGGAGTCGTCTCCTCAAGCAGCTCTCCACCCCATCTCCGCCGGCGGAGATGAAGAAGAAAAAGCCTAAGAAATCTCCGGCGAAACCCCCTGCGAAACCCCCGATTCCGCCTCCGATTCCACCCCTGATACTTGACCCGTCCTCGTCTCCGTTGGATTCGACTCGGAGCTCGTCCCCTCTACCTATGGCTGACCCCATCTCCGACTCCTTGGAAGCTTTCGATGCACAGATTGGCCCTGAAACCAATGTTGCTGCTCAGCTTTCTCCGGTATCACCAGATTTGGTCTCAGGCTTCACAACCCCTTCGTCACCTGAGAAAGTGATCGTCGGAACCACGACAGATCCATCTCCCACTGTTTCGATCCCTGACCCTTCAGCAGCTTCCATAAGCGTGACTGAGATCGTCGCCCCCGTGACAGATCCATCTTGCTCTGTTGAAGTTCAGGCTGAACCTAACATCGAGTTGAGCTCAGTTGGTATACCACACTGCTCCTCTGTTATTGTCTTGGAAAAGGAAGTCGCTCTTGTCGAGACGACTACTAAATCAGTAGTTATAGATGCTGCTGTGATTGGTAGTGTGGAAGTAGCTGCAGTCGATGTAGCTGCTGTGATTGATAATGTTGAAGTTGCAGGCTCGAACTTGGAAACGGTAAATAGCCAGGAGACCTTAGCTGCAGGTTCTGCTCCGATAAAGGCTATTTCTGCTCAGCTAGGAACTCAGGAAGCTACAGGCCCTAGCTCCGAGATTAATATGGAGAAGCAAGCTCCTACGGGTAAGGAAAAGCAAGCTCCAGCGGTACCTAGTAAGGACCCGTCAGATACTTGGTGCGCACACGCAAGGGGAAAGAAGCTTTCCAAGAAAGGAGAGGCCTTCACACTGCCCTCCGGAGAAGCTTGCATCAAGATTCCAAATTCGATAATAGAAAAAAACAGGAAAGCATGGGAGCCTTTTGTTCTGGGACAATTCTACTCCGATCACCCAACTCAAGGAACACTCCATAATATTGTTAACGGCATCTGGAGCAAACAATACCGGGACATTGCAGTATCAAAGATGGAAGGCTTCGCGTTCTTATTTCGGATCCCAAACGCGGCAACGAGAGACAGAGTCATCAAACAACGTCTATGGCTGATTGAGGGGCAGACTATGTTCGTGGATAAATGGGAACCGGGTGTTGTTCCTACCAAACCCGAGCTCACTTCCGCACCAATCTGGTTGGAACTCCGCAAAGTACCCCTTCAATTCTTCAATGAGGATGGACTGGAAAGGATCGCAGGGCTAGTAGGAGATCCAAAATACCTTCACCCGACGACCGCAAACAAAACAAATCTTGAAGTGGCAAAAGTCTTCACAATCATCGATCCTCGACAACCACTTCCTGAAGCTGTAAACGTCCAATTTGATACTGGTGAGATCAGTAGGGTCTTGGTGTCAAGCCCATGGATGCCTCCAGTGTGTAGTATCTGTAAAGAGATAGGGCATGTGGATAGGAGATGCCCGTCCCTTGTCAAATCCTGCGCAGGTTGTAAGTCCAATTCGCACACTCTTGCAAACTGCCCGCAGAAGCAGAAAAATGAACCACCGAAAAGGAAAACAAGAAGAAGCAGATCCAGAGGAAAGAAAGAATGGAGAGAAGTAGATCACAAGGAGGAGGTGACTCCAGCCTTACCTCCTGCACCACCTCCAGGGCTTGCAAAGGAGCAGCATACTGAGATCGTCATTCATTCAAAGCTGGGGGTTCTTCATGATCTGGAAAGAGGAGAAACGAGCGCCACTCCGGAATACCTTCAGTTCAGGAAGCAGGGTAGCAACTCGGGTAACTCTAGAACATCAAAGTCGGACCTTCCATCAGATTCTTCAGATGTCGAATCCTCTGACTCTGAGCTAGAAGAAGGAGAATTCAGTAGATTGGAGCCGGACTTTGAGGTCGTGCGAAACAGGAAGAAATTCTCAGGTCTTAAAAGCTCAGCCAGAACGTCAAACCGAGGCAATGGCCTCAAACTCAACTAATTTTTCATGTCGACAGACATTTTTTGCTGGAATGTACGTGGTTTAAATAAGTACAGCCATCGCAGCGGACTTAGAAAATGGTTTAGGAAGAATTCACCACTTTTTGGCGGTATCCTTGAGACTCATGTGAAGCAACTCAAGATGAATAAATTTGTGCCCCAGATATTTCCGGGTTGGTCGGCTGAAGGAAACTACAGCTTCTCTCCTCTTGGGAAAATCTGGCTTGTTTGGCACCCCTCTCTTCTTGTTACGGTTATATCTAAATCTCTTCAGATGATTACAGTAGAGATCACGTGGCCGGCTTCGGTTCACCCCAACCTTTTCGTCTCTATGGTCTATGCTTCAAACAATCCAGCGGAAAGATCACTTCTTTGGTCAGAGATAACCAGTCTATCAGCTTCCTTGGGCTTGGACAGTAAGCCATGGTTGATCCTTGGAGATTTTAACCAAATAAGAGATCCAGCTGAGCATTCTAAACCCTCTTCACTAAAAATTGATAAGAAATGTAGGGATTTCAATGAATGTCTCTTAAATGCTAACTTGGATGATCTTAATTTCAGGGGAACAACCTTCACTTGGTGGAATAAGCAGAAACTCACCCCTATTGCCAAGAAGCTTGATAGAAGCCTGGTAAATGATGAATGGCTAGCATGCTACCCGTCCTCAGTGGCATTCGTTGGGAACCCAGCTTTTTCGGACCATGCGGTTATCACAGTAACGCTGGACCCTGCTATCAAAAGGGCCAAGAAACCCTTCCGCTTCTACAACTTCCTCCTCCAAAACCCGGAGTTTCTGGTGGTGATTTGTGAAAGCTGGTTTTCTATAAATGTAACGGGATCAGCAATGTTCAGGTTGTCGAGGAAGCTTAAGATTCTGAAGAATATAATACGGGAATTTAGCAAGCAAAATTACTCGGGGATTGAGAAAAAGACAGCATTAGCTCACGATAAGCTTCTCACAGCGCAGAACAACATGCTCTCAGCACCCTCTACGGCCAATGCTTCAAATGAAATTCAGGCTTTGCAAGAGTGGGAGGAGCTCTCAGCAGCAGAAACATCTTTCTTTTACCAAAGATCTCACATCAGTTGGCTCTCATGTGGTGATGGCAACTCAAAGCTTTTCCACAGATATGCGGCTACAAGACAGGCTCTAAACCACATACATTTTTTGATCTCTAACGCTGGTGAAAGGATGACTCGCAGGAGGGGATCCAGGAGATGTGTATTGATTATTTCACTGACCTCTTTGGAAGTGCAGTAAACCCTCCCATGTTCACGCAGAGTGACCTCGATCTCCTATTTGATTGCAAGTGTTCGGAGGATCAAATCAGAAGTTTCAGTAAGGTTTTCTCGGCTGCAGATGTGAAGGAGGCTTTTTTCTCTCTGCCCAAAAATAAATCAGGAGGACCTGATGGTTATTCCTCAGAATTCTTCACTGCGTCTTGGTCAATCATTGGTCCGGAAGTAACAGCAGCCATTCTGGAGTTTTTCAGGTCCGGTAAACTGTTGAAGCAATGGAATGCAGCAAACCTTGTTCTGATCCCCAAGAAGCCTAATGCATCTCACCCATCGGACTTCCGCCCCATCTCTTGCCTCAACACGGTCTATAAAGTTATTTCAAAGCTGCTGGCGACGAGACTTCAAGAGATTCTTCCCCTTATGATATCAAAATCGCAGTCCGCATTCCTACCGGGTCGTCTCTTGGCAGAGAATGTTCTACTGGCGACTGATCTAGTAAATGGCTATAACAGGGAGACGCTCTCTCCGAGGGGTATGCTAAAGATAGACTTAAGGAAAGCCTTCGATTGTGTGCGCTGGGACTTCATACTAGCTACTCTCCGAGCCTTAAACATTCCCGAAGGCTTTATTTCGATGATTTCAGAATGTATCTCCACAGCCTCGTTCTCTGTCTGCATTAATGGGGTCACTGGTGGATTTTTCAGAAGTTCCAAAGGAATCCGGCAAGGGGACCCGTTATCTCCATATCTCTTTGTATTGGCCATGGAAGGACTCTCTCGCTTGCTCTCATCTCGCTATGATGCAGGTCTGATAGGCTATCACCCGGGAACCGAGCAGCTAAAAATTTCGCACCTTATGTTTGCTGACGACGTGATGGTCTTCTTTGACGGTTCAAGTAATAGTCTCCACGGGATTGCGGAATGTTTGGATGACTTTGCCTCTTGGTCTGGCCTACAAATGAATACTTCTAAGACAGAGATCTTTACTGCAGGGTTAGACCATTGTGAAACCAATGCCATCACTAGCTATGGTTTCCCAACTGGTCAGCTCCCTATAAGATATCTCGGACTCCCCCTCATGAGCAGAAAACTGAAAATCTCGGAGTACTCGGCCTTACTGTCTAAGCTAACCGTGATCTTCAAATCCTGGTCGGTAAAACTGCTCTCCTTCGCAGGGAGACTTCAATTGATCAACACGGTTATTTTTGGAACTGTATCCTTTTGGCTCTCTGCTATTATCCTTCCCAAAGGCTGCATCAGAAATATTGAATCTCTTTGTTCTAGATTCCTTTGGTCTGGTAATATAGAGAAGAGAGGTATTGCAAAAGTGGATTGGTGTACGGTCTGTTTACCTAAGAACGAGGGCGGTCTCGGAGTCAGAAACTTCACTGTTTGGAATCAAGTCTTATGCCTAAAATTCATATGGTTGCTGTTATCAAAATCCCCATCCCTTTGGGTGGAATGGCATCAGAGTACTCACTTACAGGGGCAATCTTTCTGGGTCATACAAGCTGATACTTCAGACTCCTGGGCTTGGAGGAAGCTTCTCGATCTCAGGCCTCTTGCTCTTCAGTTCTGTAAAATTAAGCTAGGAAACGGATGTGATGCGAGCTTCTGGTATGATGTGTGGTCGCCTTTGGGGCAACTTATCCAGCACATAGGCGACGCCGGACCCAGAGCTTTACGGACGAGGAGGACAGCGAAGGTGGCTGACGTTATCAGAGATGATACTTGGCTACTGCCACACCCTCGATCCCAAAAGGAAGTTGATCTCCATGCTCATCTTACTACAATTCCATTGCCTTTACCTGTTGATGAGTTAGATTATTATGAATGGATTGCTGGTGATTCCCCTTTGCGTGTTTTCAGGTCAGCAACAACTTGGGAAGTACTCAGACCGAGAGAGGAGATTAAAGACTGGACCGATGTCGTTTGGTTCAAGGGCGGAATCCCGAAGCACTCATTCACAATGTGGATTGCTAACTATGATAGACTCCCGACGAGGTCTCGGCTAGCTTCATGGGGGCTTCAGATCTCGCCTCTATGCCCATTCTGTTCCGCCCACGACGAGAACAGAGATCATCTCTTGCTTACTTGCGATTACAGCGTCGACGTATGGAGGCTTGTTCAGGCGCGCTGTTCTCCCCCAACCTCCATGATTACTTCCTGGCCTGAACTACTATCTTGGATCCGATCAGCACCTTCTCGAAAGCTTTCTCTACTTAGGAAGCTTGCAGTACAAACTACCATTTTTCACCTATGGAAGCAAAGAAATAATCTGGTTCACAACCAGGCTTCTCTCTCTGCTGCCGTGGTGTTTTCTGGTATTGAAAAGGAAGTTAGGAATATCATCTCAGCTAGGAGACAGAGAAAGGGCTTCAAATCCTTAATGGTTATGTGGTTGAGATAGTGGTAATTGCTTTGTTGTTGTGTTTAAATGATCCAACTTGTTTTTTATTTTCTTTTTTGCCAAGTTGGTTTCAAACTCTAGTTCTTTTTGTAAAAGTCTTCTTTCATCTATGAAATTTACGTTTTAGCAAAAAAAAAAAAAAAAAAATGACATCATCTTTTTTATAGGAAAATAAATTTTCAAATCCAATGGTCAGAATGATCATTTTTAATGATCTAAGGGATGTAAAATAGTTTTGGTGATATCATCAAAAAATTATACTTGGCAACTCTTCTTTGAACAGTTATTTATTTAAACCACTAAATTGATATAAGTATTTCATCTATAATTACTATTTTGAAATTCTTTTTGTTTGTAAACTATTTATTTAATTTATTTTCAAAAAAATACTAAAATGCATTAAAGACAGAATGGTACAAAATAGAAATAAGGCTAATGGGAAATAGTTATCATATTTTTGCTTAAAAACAATTTTCCCTAAAGTATATTCAATTCTTTTATCAGAAAATTACATATTTACATATATCTATGTTTGATTAAACATGTGCATGTGCGTTTACCATTATCCTTTTTCATGTTTAAATAAAAAAAAATATTTTGCATTTTTTGTTGTTGTAGTGTGAAATTCCTTATTCATCAAATTTTAGAAGAAAACTTGATGACTAGACAAGTTAACCCTATATCTGCATTATCATGTTTAACAGTGTAGATGAAACTATATCTGCATTATCCTATTTCTTTTTTTTTTTTGCTAAAACTTTAACCCTTTTAGCAAAAAAACGAACTTAACGTGGATAATACTAGTAGAGTACTAAAAAGTATGTTGAATTTCAAGAGTAGTGCACGTAATGTTTTGTATCAGTTTGATTTTATTTGTAGGAGTTTAAACTTAGTAAATTCAATTTGGACCTTTTCTTTGTCCCACCGTTTCCATTGCCGAAAATATGCAAACTCTTTTTTTCCTCTATCTATGAGCCAATCGATTAAAACTCTTTACTATATAAATATGTCAATCTCAACACTTCATTTATAAAAATCATCACTATTTATCTCAAAGGAATAAAATATCTATAACAATGAAATTTTCATATTCTTTCCCTATTTTGGCCATGCAATTTTTCATTATACGTAGTATTTCGTCACTGAACCTTACTAATGAATATCTCAACCACAAATGTCTCTTTAATCAAGGGAAATATAATTCTGGAAGTGAGTACGAGAAAAACCTCAACGGGATCTTCCATTACATTCGTACAAGGCCTTTTGAGAATGTCGGTTTCTCACAAAGTGGTAATGGAACAACGGCAGAAAATTTTGTTACCGTCCTTCTCCAATGTCGTGGTGATTCTTATGGGTCTAAATCTTATGGGTCTAAATGCCGTACATGCCTTGACACCGCAATTTTAGGGGTAAATGAACCATCATACATTTAAATATAAAATTACGTGTTTGCAATGATGTAAAACTGTATCTTTGAGCCAAAAGAGAATTGACTACATAAAACAAAAAACTAGATTAGAGTAACAAGAAAAAATATTAGCTGTCAAAGTTTCACATTTGTTAAAGATAGAAATAGGACAGTTGTTAAATACCTGGGGATCCAATGTGAAAATCTGGTTCGGCTCCACTTTGAATATCCAGATATTTGGAAGGCCGGATCTTTATATAGAATCTCGGATCAGCATGATTACAATATATATCATTAATAACTTTTTCAAGATAACATAAATTGTATGCATAAAATTTATGTTAAATGATTCCTAGTATTAATTTTACGTTCTAAAGTATTATATTTTATTTTGCAATACTTTTATTTTATATAATGCTATAAAATGTTATTTTAATATTGCTAAATATTTTATCATTATATTTTTGGATATGTGTCAAATATGAATATCAATTGTTATGTTAATATTTAGATTGTTATCCCTTATCTAGATATCCCAAAATCACAGACCCCAATATGGATAATGGAGCATGGATCTGATGGGTCCGGATATCCTGAAAATTTTGATATCCAATTTTTTTAGTTAACTAGACATCATAATTAATCTTAGATTATGTAGAAACCAAACTTATTGAAGATGTTTATTAAATGCAACTGTGTTACTAAAGGTTGAAAACAATTTATACATGTGTTGTTTCTTTAAATCCTTAATTTTTTAAATTCTCCAAATCATCAAATAATCGTTTCCTACACAAATAATTAGGAGAAGAAATCTTTCACTGAAATATTAAATAATCATTTAAAATAATACAAAACATATATGATTGTATACTGCAGTTTCGTAAGAAATGTCCGAGTATCAAAGGAGGAATGATATGGTACGACCAATGTTTTCTCCATGTTAGTGCGATTGGTATAGAATTTCCAAGCAGGACTAATTACGAGAATGTTTTTTCTATGCACAATACAAATAATGTGAAAGGGGATGCAAAACTATTTGCCAAGAGAGCATTGGATTTTTTCTCTGAGCTAACACTTAAAGTCGAGAAAACCACCAGAGACGGCCTTCGCGTCATATTTTACGCCGCAGGAGAAGAAAAGCTCGGGAAAAATACATTATATGCAATGGTGCAATGTATAGAATCAACAATAGATTGTAAAACTTGTTTGACATGGAGTATCACAAACCTTTTCAAGAATGACGTTATTAAACAAGGAGCGAGAGTTTTCGGTTCGAACTGTGATGTAAGGTATGAACTGTACCCTTTTCTTAGATTTGTTAAGCACTATTAAGGTCGTCTTGAATACATCCTCTTCATAATTTCTCATTATATTTTAATTATGTTGATTTTTCTTTTTGCTGAAATGTAATATCTATATATCAATAAAAATAGTGTTTACAAAAATAGATCCACAGAAATTGTTTAGAATCAAAATTGATTTTCTTTAAACAATGATTTCAACTGGCTTGGAATTCTTGAGCCTATAACTCAACTAACTTGTGTTCCATCCTCAGTCTCTGATAGTTCTGCTTTAATGACTTCAGCCGATTGCTGATATGTTTATGAGTGATGTTTGGTAACTCTCTTAGTGAATGATAGGACTGCTGATTCTTACTGTCATTATGTTCTCCAGATCAAATAGTTTATTGATTGAAAAGTGAGTTTGAAAGGCCCCAAGTCATGCTCTTTTAACCTCGTACCTTTTATTGTGAATTGCATGATCTACCAACCCGTTTTATCTTCTCTCAGCCGCTCTGAGTAGAACGTGAATTCAATGCTGTTGAAACTTTGAATAAGTTGAAAATTATATATATATATATATATATATATATATATATATATATATATATATATATATGCCCAAGAGTGTTGTATGACATTATCTGAATCAAATTGCTTATAGATAATAACTATTTCATTGATATTGAGCATCAAAACTTAGTTTCAAAATAATAAAAAGTGAAAACATGTGTTTAAATATTATTGGTTTTAAAAATTATGACATTTTTTCATTGTAATTATTAATAAGCCAAATTTTTATATTATTTTTTTGTTATATATTAAAATGAATCATTTTATATTCTGCAAACAAAGACTTATTCATTTGATTTAAATATAAAATAAAAAAATATTTTTATTTTTGTATTAGTAATAATATTTTTTATTTTATAAGCTTGATTTTTAATGATATTTTATTTTATTTTATTAATTTCTATCAATATTTTTTGTTAATGTTTAGTTAAAAGTTGTAAAATAATATAAAATTTAATTTTTTGTGTAGAATGTTAAGTTTTATTAAAAAAAATATTATAGAATGGTAAATAAAATAAAGTGGAATTATTATTCGTAAAAAGGAAACGATAATATGGAATGTTGAAAAATAAAAGAGTCTTGAATTAATCATCTTTGTATATCGTCGTATAACACGTATTTTAGCGTAAACATATCCTGAATGTGATATTTAAATTGAATAATATATACACATATTAGACACACATTTTAAAATAAAAATTATTATTATAATAATACCACGTGTACTTGAAAGTTGAGTGGCACAATATACAGTCAAAACGATCATCATATAATGTTCATAATTCCAACATCGGCATTATGAGTAATTGGATGATCATTTATAAAATTATCATGTTCTTTATTATCCAATCAATTATTACTAAAAATATTCATATATCTATATATATAAAGTAGACTTGTCTGGTTGCTCAGTCCTCCACATCATCATTCTAGCATGGGGCAAAACACTCCACGTGGCATCTCAAATTGTTTTGCTATTTATTGAAGTAGATTCGTCTGGGCCACTTGAAAGCCCACAAACAAAATATTACCAAAGATTGAGTTTTTTTCTTTGATGTGTGAACCGTAACTTCCGTCGTATCATCTCCCCTCAATTCATATGACGGAGTAACTCAAAGTGATCATGATGGATAATCAATTCATCCCACTATCTCCCCTGCAATTAAGATTTCTCACTTTTCCTTTAAACCAAAACGACTATATATAAATGTCGAGAAGGTGCTCCAGACGAATCGCAAAGGTTCTTTAAACCGTAGTATAAACCCTAGAAACAGAGCTTCCACTGATGACTATTAACCAGCTTCATTTTACAATTTGAAGGCAAAACATTATAAGGAGACCGTTGTTAAAAGTCTTCTTCGTTTTTGGGAGATAAGGACGTGAAGAAAGCGGGTAAGCTTCTGGGCTTTAACCTGGTTTCTCCTGATGAGAAGGTAACGATCTTTTAACGTTCGTCCTTTAATTAGTTTATCATTTTCGTTTCATCGATCTCCCTAAGGCAACTGCCTAAAACCTTAATATTTTCGGTAGACGACGTTGATCCAAGGGTCTATAGGAGTTCATAGACTCAACACTTTCAAACATCTGCTGAAGGAAGGGTAAATCTATGGGCTAAGCATATTCGATGTTACTAGAAGAAACAGCCACTTCAAGCTCACCGACTCACGTGTTGCCATACACTTCAACAACCAGACCAAGATTGTGGAGCTGGCAGAGCCGATCCCAACATAAAATTCCAGGCTTCCAAAATATGAATAACTTATGGTTTTGGCAAATACAAACGTGAATTTTCCGGGTATGTTTAGCCAGTCATGCTTTTCTGATTCTCTAATAATGCATGTTTGGCTGAAACTTCCCACAACCTTATTAACCGTTAATTACCAATGTTTTCTGCAGATGTTTTTGGTGATGTTTGTGACATCAAGACCACCTACAAGGATGAGAATCATGCTATTCAACGTGTTGTGGTTACAGTTCCTATTGACAGGTATATAAGTCGATAGATAATGTTTTACCGATCATAGTTGCTTAACTTCGTAAACATCCTTTACAAGCATTCGACATAATTGTTATACATTTAACTGTGACGTTGGAGTGATCAAAACCATTTATAACGTAGCACCCAGAGCACTCAACGCTTCATGGCTACCTTAAAGCTTGATAGGTATATGACAAGTTTACCAATCTCTAAGCTTTGATTCAGTGTGGAAAGTTTACATATATCTACTTTTAAATCTTTTATTAAATGGGATGTTATTTCTTCCACCAAATTCAGGGACACTCTTCGTGTTTTTGTCAGGCTAGATCCATTCTTTGTCACCAATGCATATCATAAGCCGACGTTTGTTTCCAAAAAAAAGAAACTGAAACACAATAGCTTCAAATACATAGATGACTGACATCTTTAAAAATGAACAATCAACACCTACGTCTATTGCTAAATAATAATGTTTCTTTGCAGGCCGGCTATTTCTTAGATGGTGACAAGGCAAGTGCCACTGACCAGAACACTGGAAGTAATGACCTCTCCATGAACCCCACGGGTCCATCTGCAGCAGAAGCAGCAAGTGATGAACTCAATTCTGGCAGGATCATTGCAGAGGAACGACAGCTTCCAGGAGCTGGTTGCCCACTCAAGAAGGCCCGCTCAAGATTACTTACTCAAGTCATCTACCTTATAACCCTTCTATTTCTTACAAGCTTAGTTCACATTATGATTTTTTTACATTACATAATTTTCTTTCAGTTTCTATGATTTCAGCTAAATAACAACTGTGTTCTTCGATTATTAAACTCATGTCTACATTTAAATTTTAGAAACCTATTCTGTTGGGAAAAATTAAGATCATCAACGAATGGCATTGAGTTAGAACAGAAGGTTCATGCAGTTGATTTTGAAGATAAAGGTGTTTCATGAAAATCCAAACTCACAAACTTTGACGACCCTAAAGTTTCAAAGATTTTAAAACCTTATGTATAACAGTTGGGTGACTGGTGTGCCAAACGTTCACATCTTTAGCTTGCAATACGATCAGATATTGAACAAGTGTTGAAGGATTAATATGACAATGCTATCTATTTTTATGGTATAATAATATTATGGAGAAAAGAGCAGGAATTTGAACACAATATGTATTTTTCATGGTTTCGGTTTTCTATTTCAGATAAATGAAATTCAACTACATTTTTTTCTTCACTTAACTACTTTTTTAAAATTACGATGAAGAGAACTGAAGCTGTAAACTACTTTTTTAATTCTGAATCGGTAATTTTGGACTATGGCAAACAAACTAAAACAACATAAGACATTAAAAAATCTTCCTACAGTATCCGCAAAAATTATACTTTCTGAATCCCCAACAACATTATACTAATACAAACACTTAAATATTTTATCCAAATAAAAAAAATACTAACACATACAAAATGACCCAAACAAACAAAAAGTTCGACGCCAAAACAGCCAACACTAAAAATGTTAAAAGACTAAGTTATTTCTTTTAGTTTGAAATTTCAAAAAATATTTATATACGGTTCGAATCATCTTAATTTCCAAATTATTAATGGTTACGCTGTATTTAAGTTAATTTGGTTAAATTACGTTTGGTTCATTCTAACTTATTCGAATTCGAAGTAACTTATTTGATATGATGTGGCATGAAACTCAAGCAAACTTCAGTTTAAATGAAATATTTTATTAATTTTAAAAACTATTAATCTGTAAAAATAAATTTTCATTTAGCATGAGCAAAAATTTCCAACAAATAGTTTTTGTTATAAGACAAAGTTCAAAAAATGCTTAAATAATTTACAAACTATTATTAATAAAACCCTAAAATCGAATAAAATTTCATTATAAATTGAAAATCTAATACCGGTGAAACAAACATATATTATAAAAAGTTATTTGTTGTTAAATAAAATATATTAATCATTATTTATGACATTATTGAAACTATTTATATAGTACTTTACAATATAATTTTTTATACTTTTTTACATTATATTTTCAATTTATTTGATTTGGAGATGAATCATATTGTGAGAAATTAATTAGTGTAAATTATTAAAATTTTAAACTCTTAGAAAAATGTACCAGTTGCATTTATTTAAGAACAAATATATTAATGTGAAATAAAAATCAAAAGAAGAAATATAAATCATTACATTTTCCTTATTTTCTTTATTTATTAATTCTATGTTTTCTAAAACTCTGTTAGTGGTTCTTTCAATTCAAACCAATAAATTTTAATAAAATTTACAATATAATCTTAAATTAAAATTATATTTATTACTTTAAAATATTTAATAAAATTAAAATGTATTAAAATATTAAATAGTTTTGTTGTAAACTCACCCGCCCGTAGGGCGGGCCAACCCCTAGTATTAGAATAAAAAAGATATATCTGATTATGAATATAAGTTAGTGTTGTATATAATTGTAAATTTATAATGAAAATTAGATTTAAATATTATCATATTAAGAAAATTAGGATACTTAATTTTTTTAAACAAATAGTTAATTGTTGAGATTAGATTTTTGAGATTTTTGAATTCATATGGTTTAATATTTTTATTTGGATAAACAGATCATTAATGTTATTTTACTATATTATATATTAACTTTCAAAACATAATATACTATCAAATAATGTAATGAATAGTTCAAAAATAATAATTTAACGTATTAGGGTTATTTTATGGTATAATAAATATACTATGTAACACATAATACATTATTGTATCAAATAGTTTCATGTATTAATATTATATATTTTGGTTAATTTAGATGTGATTTAAATATGATATATTCTATGCATGTATTAGGTTAGTAATATATGGTATGATTGGTATCATTTATATGATTTAAGAATTTGTATAACTAGGGCCGGCCCGCCCTACGGGCGAGATGAAAGTTTGAAAATAATTTAAATTGTTTGAGAAAATATTTAATATAAGTTTTTATTATTTATAAAAATATACATATTAGTTAAACTTTGTGCATGTTATTTTTTAAAGATTAAATAAACCGTACGATCTTGATAATTAGTTATGATTTTTTTTGGGTGGCATTACATCATTTCTTGTAATTTTCTCGAGTTGGATGAATTTATACACACATTAACTGTATTTCATACATGAACCTAGAGTAATCTCCTACTCAAATTTATGGATTATATTATATCTATTACGGTTTAAATGCATGAATGTTACTATTTATATGATTTTTCTTGTTTTTGTTTGATTTTAGAATCATTTCATTATATTAAATTATTCATATTATACAGATTGTTTCAATTTTCTATTTTAGAAAAAAAAATCAATGCAAATAATGAACGATTTAAAAATGTAATTACTGAATTGTTTATAATTTGAATGGAACTTGTTTTTAGTTGCACTGAAATGATAGACAAATAGGTTTTAAAATTTGTAAATTTTCATAGAGCAATCATATAATTACCATTGTGTGTTTGATATATTATACACTGTATATGATGTAATTGGCTATAAATATGTTTATAATATGCATATTATGAGTATGTAAGGAACACTAATCAGTTATTGGACTTGATTCTTGTTTAGAAGCAATATTGTTGGATAGAAGAAGCATAAAGACTTGCTGGTACACTGAACTCAAATGTTTATTTGTTCTCTTAATTTATGTTTTGCACGTTCAGAGATCATTCATATATCACGGACGCGGAATTTAAAGACATACATTCTCGCATGAAATGCTAGAGAGTAACTGTCGTTTGTCTTCCATATGGATATGGAGCTATTGGTTTGATTTAGAGAGTATAAAATCTATTTAGGTCGCTGACAAAAAAAATACGTTTGCAGATATATATAAAGAGGGAGTTTTCTTTGAACACCGAGAGAGAGTTAAGAAAGAGGTTTAGTCTCTTGGGACTTTTAAAGCTAGACTAAATTTTAAATATATATAATGTGATATGATAAGTATTGGGGATTTAATCAAAGAATGTCATGTGTCATCATCTTAACTTAATCCTTGTTTATAAATTAATTATTTCTTAAGTTCATCTCTCGAACCACGGGGCTTTTGGACCAGTGATGAAATTTACTTGCAGTGTTAAAGATGTTACAAAAACAAAGTGTATCCAGTTTTACCTCATTTGCTACGCCAGTAGACATTATCATGGTTTCTGAGAAAAGATGGCTGTTTTTATTTAATGCATATGGTCAACCAACAAATAAAGTCATGTTTCTCCGATTAGTCCTAATCGTCGCAACCCAAACTCCTTTCTAGATCATCTGTTTCAGTAGTCTGCAAGAAGAGTTGAACATAATGTTCAAAAAAAAAAAGAGTTGAACATCAAGTAATGAAAAATTATATTTCAACGTATGTTTGTAAGTTGTTTTACAATTTAGGATCTTTATATAAGATAGAGCCCATCAAAATGTTTCATAACAGTTGACTCAGGCCCAGCGAAACTCTTAGTTGAAGCTGAGTTGACTAAACAAAATAAACATCCATCAAATTATACACGTGACAAACACATCTTTTCCACCGAACTGTTGAATTGCGATCCCTGAGATCAATTGGATCTGTTAAACCGAACCAAACAATAAAATTCGGATCACCGACGACGATGAGGAAAAGGAAAAAAACGCCACGACTGAGTGAGAATGAGCGGCGTCCCGATGAGAACTCCGACGCTCCTCCTCCTTCTCCTAGCCTCCGTATCCTCACGGGGCAAAACTTCTCTTCTCAGATCCGTCTCCACCCTCACATCCTCCTCTTCGTCACCGCTCCATGTACATTTCCCTCTCTCTCTCTCTCTCCCTCTGTTTCTCGCTTACCTTTGCATAGTTTCCGTATAAATGTACTTCAGATGAGTCCAGATATCTCGAAGCTTCTTGCTCAAATCATCCATTCCCACTGATTGGAAACTCTGAGGCGTGATGCATATATCAAGATGTGGTTAAAGGACACGAATAAGGAAGGAGACGAAGCCGATTGATCGCTGGGTCATGAGGAAGGAGACGAATGAATCGATGGGAACCCTATGATCGCCTCAGGCGGTCGGCGGAGAGAGGAGATCGATACAATATATGAAACGCTGTGTTCAACACATGATAGTATGCTTATAGTGGTATGGGCTTAATAAAGATATATGCTGAGACAAAATAAGATGTCAGGCCCATCAGATTTCAGAAAGAAAAAAATGAAACGCAGCGTTTAGCGTTTAGGGCGAGTGGACACGTGTCGATTGAAGGACGCGCGAGTTTCCAGGCTGGACGACGACGTGGAGGCCTGTGAGAGAAGCAACATTTTTTTATATACATAGATAGATTTTCTGTTACCAAAATAGCATTAATGAATAATTAAAATTAATAGAAAAGGTCAGTGGCATATCTTGTAATAAACACATCAATTAAAGATTTTATTTTTAAAGAATGTTTTGTTTTAATAGATCAAATTAAACGTACATTTAATAAAAGAGATTTATAATAAGTCTAGAAAACAAGAGCATCCGCAGTGGTACATTTTTTAGGTGAGTATCCAGCTTTCAAAATAATAAAAAATTAAATAAATGGAGAGAGAGTAAGGAAATACTGAAGTACATCCTTTTGGGAAGAGATTATTGCCATAAGTTTAGAGACTCTAAATCAACGTGTCTCTCTTACATCCATTCGTTGTTATTAGTTTTAAATTGTATACCCAAATAATTTGACGAAGGCTAGGCCATCTTTTGTGGTGAGCCCTCACTAAATTCCTAACGGACAATCTCAGTCTGATACCGGGTCGTTACAAAATCATTATAATAATCTTAAGGAATTCAGACTGAGATTGTCCGTTAATGCTCTTAAGGCCATCTTTTGTGGTGAGCCCTCACTAAATCTCTCACCCTAATAATCATAAATCAAATGACAAAAGTACGAGAGAGGGAAAAAAAAAATAGAAGAGAGAAAAATATCGCCTTCGAGAGACGTAAAAACAAATCTGAGGTATTATGTTGCGACATGTTCTACTATTATTAGTTCAACTTTTTATGTTCAAAATTAATTATAAAAGTTGAATCATATTGGTAATTTACGGTAAGAAATGGTGTTTACGGATAATGGTGCTCTAGTATAACATAATAGCTAAAAGTGTGGGTTTACAAGTAGGAATTCAAATTAATAGTTAAAAATTATTATTCTGTTACATATAAATAAGAAGTTCAAACACTTTACTTTACCTCAATTTATCAGTAAAAACCTTTAAACTTTAATTAGTAGGTTAAAGTGCTTACACAAATATGTTATAGAGTATTCTAAGATCTACTATTGTTGAACAAAATTAAAGTTATAGATTTTAACTCGTTTTCACAAATAAAAAATCTTATATAACTAATATAAATTAATAGATCTTTTTTTTTGTCATCGACTTTTGTAGACTCAAACTGACTCTGTAAACTAAATTGGTAGTTCTGCATCCATGTGCACAACAAAGGACGTTTGTTTCCTAGCACTACGTGCTAGACTATCGGCCTTCTGATTTTGTGTGCGAGGTACATGAATGATTTCCAAGCTGTGGAAGGACTCTTTCAAGGTCTTTATGTCTTCTAAGTAAGTAATATCCTATTAATGCTCAATGTCTTCAAATAATAATACAATCTGAAATAACCAATAATATATATTAGCTTTCGAGATATGTGATCAATATAAATAGAATTAGTATATAAAATCATATATCATTTTGGCCAAATTTAATAAAAATTATATTATAAAAATTATAAAAAGTAAAAATATGTTTAAGTCAATGTTTTCTAACTTTATGCAGACATTGTACCAGACTGCGAGTAAACTGTATCTCAATAGTTTAATCAATTCAATATATAATTATATATATACATATTAAAAATACAATAAAATTATGTTATAGATTTAGTAAAATTTAAATATATTTCTTTATTTTTTCGTTTCACATAAATTATTAAAAAATTGTTAAACATTTTCTTTAACAAGTTAGTGCTACCACATATAATAAAAATACAATAAAATTAAAAAAAACTGAAATATCTAATGAGAACATTGAAGTTAAATTTTAAATTTTAAATAATAACTAGGTAAATCAAGTTGGATTACATATAGATCACTTTTCGATTAAACTAGAAGCATCAGGTTTTAGCTATTTTGATGGTTTCTCGAATTTTTAAATAATGGGTATTTCTTAAAACCCAAACTGAATTATATATCGGGTTAATGGATTTACCGGTTCGACCGTGTGTATGAATCGAATACGGATCCGGATTGAGTTTTAAAAGCACGGATTTAAAGGAAAAAGGTTTAAATAGACAAAAGAGCTATAAATTAACAAAATATTTGTAATAATTTTTAATGGAATGTTGCATCATAAAATATCATGCACTTTTAAAATAATTAATAAAGTGCGGATCAAAATCTAGTATTCATATTATAATTACAAAGTTAGAACATATTACAGAACCCATTTAGTTCATAAGTGGTGAAAATTTTAGTATCAGTTTGATTTTATTTTTAGAGGTTTAAACTTAGTAAAACATTTTGAATTTGGACTTTTTCATTATCCCCCTCTTTCCGCCGCCAAAAATATGCACATTTTTCTCTTCTATCTAAGGAGCCATTCAACTAAATCCATTTTAATCTCTTATATATAACTGTCAGTCTCAACACATCATTTATCAAAATCACCCTTTACTGAAAAACAATAAAATCTAAAAGAATGACATATTCATATTCTCTACCCAAAAGATTTGTTTCCTCTATTTTGGCTATGCAATTCTTCATCATACATAGTGTTTCTTCGTTGAACCTTACCAATGATTATCTCAACCACAAATGCTTCCTTGATCAAGGGATATATAATTCTGGAAGTGAGTACGAGGACAACCTCAACATTATTTTGCGCAGTGTTCGTAATGGTAATTATTATAACAACGGTTTTGTGCGCACAAGCTTGGGTCGTGAACCTGCTCCTGATGCTGTTACCGTCATGTTCCAGTGTCGTGGTGACTCTTATGGGTCTAAATGCCGTTCATGTGCTGACACTGCAGTTGCAGGGGTAAACGAGCCATCATACATTTAAATATAATGTTTACGTTTTTGAGGTGTTATAAAACCTTCATTTGAACAAAATAGAAATGACTACATGAAACAAAAATAAGATTATGGTTAACTAAAAAAATATCAAAGATATGGATGGTGTAACTATCAAAGATCTAGATCAGATATGATATTCGCTCTAGATCCACTCTAAATATCCAGATATTTGTAAGATCGTATTAGTGTGATAGTATAACCACTGATAAAATTAAATTTTATACATTTTTTATTTTGAATTATTTTATAGTATTACTTTTACTTTTTAAAAGATTACATGTTATTTTGGAATATTAATTTCATTTTAAATAAATATCAATATCTAGTTATCCAAAAATCACAGGTCTAGATATGGATAGTCATAACATGGATCTAACGGATCCTGGATACCCTGAAATTTCTGGATATCCAAACCCCTCTCAACTCTGGTTATTTAGACATCACAATTTATCATAAATGTTGTGTTGAAACCGAATTACTGACTAGGGATTGCTCTACTTATGGTATATTATACAAATATTAGGAGAAGAAAGCTTTCACTGAAATATTATTTCATCTTTTAAAATGATGCAAAACATATATGGGTTGATAATGCAGTTTCGTAGAAGATGTCTAAGAAACAAAGGAGGAATAATATGGTATGACCAATGTTTTCTCTGGGTTAGTGCGATCGGTGAAGAAATGCCAATCAATACTGACTACAAGAATATTTTTTCTATGTACAACTCAAATAACGTGAGAGGAGATGCAAAATTGTTTGTTAAGAAGGTGTTGGATTTTTTCTCTGAGCTAACACTTAAAGTTGATAAAAATAGCGAGGCTGGCGACCTCGTCATACTTTACGCAGAAGGGAAAAAGAAGCTTGGGAAAAATACATTGTATGCAATGGTGCAGTGTGTAGAATTAACAATAGATTGTAAAAGTTGTTTGATATGGAGCATCGCAAAGCTTTTCAAGAACGACAACATTAAACAAGGAGGAAGAGTTTTAGGTTCGAACTGTGAAGTAAGATATGAGCTATACCCTTTTATTAGGAGTTGAGCATTTTTTTGTGGTGGTGATGAATATATCCGCTTCGTAACTTCTAATTATGTTTTAGTTTTGTTTACTTTTTTTTGCTGAAGTTTAATACATATATTAATAAATAGTGATTAAGAAATAGATCCAAAGAATTATTTAGAAGATCAAAACTTTTTTTTTTGTTAAACAATGATTTTCAACTGGCTTGGAATTCTTGAGGCTATTATTCAACGGAATTGTGTTTCATCTTCAGTTTCTGATAGCTTTGGTTTTAGTGGCTTCAGCCGATTGCTGATATAATTATGAATGATGTTTGCGAACTCTCTTACCAAGTGACGAGGCTGCTGGTTTTTAGTGCCATTGCATTCTCTTGAGATCCAATATATGGTTTCTTGAAAAGTGAGTTTACAAGCACCAAGTCATGCTCTTTTAACCTAATCCCTTTTATTGTACTTACCAACTCTGAGAAGAACATGTCCCATAGCTTATGTTAATTTTAATTCTGTTAAGAACTTTTAACTAAAAGAAAAATAAGAAATATAGGACCATAAGTGGAAAATTGTCAGCATCTAAAGCTATGTGTTATAAATATTATTGTATGTTAAGAACTATGACATTTTCATCCTAATTATTTGAACTTAATTTTATAATGAATTAATCTATTTCTACTATATTATACATCAAAATTTATCATTTTCATATTTTTAAAACAGAGAATGTTTCATTTAATTTTGGTATAAATTGTACTTGTTTTAATAATTATTTCCATTTCATAATTTGTTAAGAATATAAAATATAATTTATAAAAGTATTTTTAAATTATGTAAAATATTTTAATTTAATTTCAGAAGATAATGGTTATTAATATATAGCTAAAATAATTAAAATAATATTAAATAAAAATAGTGGTGTGTGAAATTTTAAATTTCTTAAATTGGCATGTTTTACAAAAAAAAAAATCACAACATGTAAAACAACTGTTTATAATGAAATATATAAAATAAATATATATTTAAGCACACCTAAAATAACTGTTCAATGCAAATTTGAAACTAAAACTATTATGTATATTTATATCTTATATAGTTTAATTTAGACAATACTAATGATCATTTTGTATTGTTAAAAAAAGAAATTAAATAAGTGAACACGAAATTTTGAATGTGAGACTTTTAACAGTTTTTAAAATTATAATCATTTTAAAAAATCAAAATATAATAGATACACATGAATTTATTTTTTTATTATATGATTATTGTGATTGTTTAAATTATCTTCATAATATAAAATTAAACAAAAATGATAGATGGTAGACAAATTTTTATCAAGTCGTTATTATTCAAATTCATTAATTCATAAATTTCCGTATATATATTAATCGCATTAAGTATTTCGTATTTTTTACTTAAGGAAATAATGAAAAATATTTTATGTACACTATAATTAATTTTATGGTTAGTTTAATGAGAATTATAGTATCTTTTTATATGAACCAACTTATTTCTCTAAAAAATCTAAAAACTATTATGGTGATGACAAATGATATACTTCAAATGTTGTAATATCTTCCAAATAATATATAAAAAATTCTAACAAATAGTAGTTTTTCACTCAAGTGAACATGAAAAAAAAGGGAAGGATCTAAGAGTGAAAATGGATTACCATTTTTACAATAAAAATGTATAGAATGACTTATTTCTATTAATTCCAAAAAGAATTATCATTTAAATGGAGTAAAAGTCAAATTTCGTTCCAGTGATTTTTTCAAATGGATGAAAAAAAATGAATGTAGTTATTGTGAATGAAGTGAAATGAAAATCCATATTTTTTATTCCATAACTCGAATTATTCCATTCATCTGCATCTCACTTTTTAATCATGTCCATTCATAGAATTTCTATACTTGGCTACCAATTACAGCCTACATTCTTTACTATTTCACACAAAATAATGTTACTCCATGTTGATAAGATTCTTGCTTAATCTTCCACTACAAGAATAAATCTATATGCCGACAGCAAAATACCTCGCAAGGTATTGCCGATGATCAACAATTAGTCGGAGTTTGAGCGTTGGGATATTCTAGGAAATGATCGCAGGAAACAACCGAGATACTTCCCATAACATTGCCGATGAACAGTTTAGTCTTAATGTTGTCGTTGATTTCCAAGAAATTATCGATAATTTCAATATTTTTTTAAAAAAACTAAAACTTTTATTCAGAAAACCGGAGTAGAAGTTTAGTTCAACGAAACCACCGGTTTAGTTTCATGTGCCGGGTGTTACACAGTAGTATTTTAAAATAATACTAAATTCTAATACGCTCTTCAAATGGTAGATATATTTTTTGTTTTACATTTTTTATAAATTTAATTTTCATATTTTTAATTTTAATAATATCTATGTTTTTATTTGTAATCATATTTGTGCTAAATATTTTTTCTTAATTGATTAAAATAGTTAAGACTAAACTTGCATCAATAACTTATGTTCCTAATTTAGTAGAATAGATATATAAATATCTTTACCAACCCAAACCGCAGAGATTATAAGTGGTTTACATAAAAGAAGGGTAGACCAGAAAACCTATACAAACCGGATACAACACATAACCCTATAAACAAGGTTAGACCAGAAAATCGATACAAACCGGATACAACACATAACCCTAGCCATCACGCCCCGTCGAATCTGCCACCAAGATGCTGTGAAGAACTAGCCGTGGCAGGTGTCAAACTTGTTTGCAGTCTAGTTAAGAAGAAGAATTAAAAACGGAAGAGGAGACTAAAGTGGACAATTCATCATTCACCGCATCGAGACGATACTGTTAGACCACACACCAGAGTCGCAGTTCTCCTCCCACAACAAAAAAAACGCAAAATCACAATATCTGCCAAAAAAAAAATCTACTTCATTTAAATAAGTAACAACATCTGACCATCATATAATAAGAATATAAAGCATATTTGGAAATTTTATAACTTCAGAAATAGAGTGTTTTCCTCTAAAAAACTTCGAAACT
Organism: Raphanus sativus; assembly: GCF_000801105.2. Classification (NCBI taxonomy): domain Eukaryota; kingdom Viridiplantae; phylum Streptophyta; class Magnoliopsida; order Brassicales; family Brassicaceae; genus Raphanus; species Raphanus sativus. Next base: position 47,974,436 of record NC_079516.1, read on the forward strand.
TCAAATTCGAAGTTTCATCTTTTATTTGGATTTTACTCCTTACAACTTATTACATATCAAATTTATGATTCTTAATTATTTTTTCGTTTATCATTTTAGTCTTTAGAATTTTTATATCTCATAATTGTTTCAGATTTGTTTTTATAATTTTCCGTTTTACACATAAAATTAAATAAAAAAATAAAAATAAAATTTATATTATTTTAAAACAATATTACAAAAGAAAATTTATAAATATTTTTTTAAAAGATACATGAAGACATAATTATTATACAAATTTAAATATTACAGCAACTTTAACAGTTTGATAAATTTTCTCTGGAACCTCCAAAATATTTTTCAAACAAACTTTGAGCATTATGAAAATAATTTTATGAAATAATGCAGTATTTAAAAAATAATGTGGTATTTTATTTGTAGTTTAGTATGTAATTATGTATTTCTATTTATAAATTTATATTTTAGTGTAATATTTTATTAATTACTATTTCTCTAATATTTTTATATGTGTGTTAGTTATTTACAAAGGTTTCATGGATTTATATTAATTATGATAAATACAAGGCCAATTCAGTAAAAATGCAAATAATTTTGAAGTTCAATTTGAAATTTGTTTTTGGAAAAAACACTTAGAGTTTTGCAAACTTTAAAATAGAGAGTCTCGATGCTCTAAGAAAACTAAAAAAAAGCTTCCTACATTCATCGTCTGAAAGGATTACAGAGGCCTGGTTGAAAATATCTTTGAGAAGATAAGATGAATACGGTAAGATCTACAAAATTGTAATTTTTTTATGGGGGAGATGGCTGATTTAAGAAATGAAACTTAATTTGAAACGCCAACAAAATTATCACAAACCGAGAAACTATTGATGATAGTTGTCGTCGATATCTTCTCGGAAACTATGTATGTGACAACTCTTCCGGCGATTTCGTCAATTTTACCGACAAATTTCAGAGACTTTGTTGTCGTTGTTAATTCCCGAGAGAATAAAAACGAATGGATATTACAGAGGGGAAAAGGTCTTCGACGTCAGAAATCACTTTGTAAATGCGGCGATGGCCAAAGCGAACACTTTTGCATTTACCAAAAAGCTTGGACCATAGTGTAAAATCAACGTGTTAGGATTTAAACCTTTGCTGAGTGTTTTAAACTGAAGATGAAATCAATTACCCTATATATATATATATATATTAATCACATCAGGTAATTCCGTAGGTTTTATTTAAGGAAAAAATAGAAAATAAATTTCAATTTGATAAATGAATGGTATATAATGGTCATACTATATAAAATATTTCCTAGCAATTTAAATTTTGACTAACAAAATTCTCAATTGATTCTTAAGCCGCCACGTAAACAGAAATAGCATTCTAATTACGTGACAACTCAGCATATCATTATTTTAATTAATATAAATTAAAGTTTATAACTTTTTAAATGTTTCTCCTTTAATATATAAGATATTTGCCGAGAATCCTAGCTTAACCATTGGTCTTGGCTCTTTTCTTTAAAAGCTAGCTTGACCAAGCAGTATGGTTTTATTTTTAGGAATTTAAGCTTGGTAAAACATTTTTAATTTGGACTTTTTCTTTGTTCCTCTGTTTCCGTCGCCAAAAATATGCACACTCTTTTTCTATCCAGGAGCCAATCATCTAAATTTTTTTGAATCTCCTCTATAAAATTGTCAACCTCAACACATTAATTATCAAAATCATCTTCTATTGAAAAACAATAAAATTTAAACAATGAAATTTTCATATTCTCTATCCAAACGATTTGTTTTTCTTAATTTGGCCATCCAATTCCTCATTACACATAGTGTTTCCTCACTGAACATTACCAATGAGTATCTCAACCACAAATGCCTCCTTAATCAAGGGATATATAATGTTGGAAGTGAATACGAGAACAACCTCAACATTCTCTTTCGTAAAGTTCGTACTGATGGTTATGCTCAGACGGGTTCCATGCACCTAAGTAAGGACCCGAATTTTGATTCTCTCACCGTCATGTTCCAGTGTCGTGGTGACTCTTATGGATCTAAATGCCGTACATGCGCTGACACTGCAGTCGCTGGGGTAAATAAACTGTCATATATTTAAATATAACGATTACGTTTTTTGAGTTTTTATAAACCTTATTTTTGAGCCAAAAGAGAAATGATAACATGAAACAAAAATAAGACTAGAGTTAACTAGAAATAAATATCATCTGGCAAAGTTTTGACATGTGTTATAATAGGGATGGGACAACTATCAAACATCTGGATTAGATATGAAATTCGCTCTAGATCCACTCTAAATATCCAGATATTTGTAAGATCGTATCTGTGTGATAGTACCTCGGATCAGTAGATCTTCAAAGTTTGTAAATGTATTATAATATATTTTCTAAATAATTTATCAAAGATACATTAAATTTTATACGTCAATTTTATTTTTAAATTACTTTGTATTATTGGTTTTATTTTCTAAAATATTATATTTAAAATATTTTTTAATTTTAGACTAATATCCAATATCTTGATATCCAAAAATCACAGACCTAAATATAGATAGTCATAACATGGATCTAACAGATCCGGATGCCCTGAAATTTCTAGATATCCAAACCCCTCTCAACCCTGGTTATTTAAATATCACAATTTTATCATAAATGTTGTATAGGAACGGGATTATATTGACGATATTTTTCATTAAATGCAACTATGTTAATAAAAGTTACAAACTATTTATACATGAGTGGTTTCTTTAAATCCTTAACTTTAAAAAAATTTCCTAATCATCAAAATAATCACATATTATGCAAATAATTAGGAGAGGAAAGCTTTCACTGAAATATAATTCATCAATTAAAAGACTACAAAACAGATATGGTTTATATTGCAGTTTCGTAAAAGATGTCTGAGGAACAAAGGAGGTATAATATGGTACGACCAATGTTTTCTTTGGGTTAGTGCGTTTGGTGAATCAATGTCAATCAAAACTAATTACAAGAATATTTTTTCTATGTACAACCCAAATAATGTGAGAGGGGATGCAAAATTGTTTGCCAAGAGGGCGATGAATTTTTTGTCTGAGCTAACACTTAAAGTCAAGAAAAACACGGGGGCTAGTTCTGTCATCATATATTACGCGGCAGGAAAAAAGAAGTTCGGGAAAATTACATTATATGCAATGGTGCAGTGTGTAAGCGAAACAATAGATTGTAAAAGTTGTTTGACATGGAGTATAACAAAGCTTTTCAAGAACGGCGACATTAAACAAGGAGCGAGAATTTTGGGTGTGAACTGTGACGTAAGATATGAGCTATACCCTTTTCTTAGGAGTTAAGCATTTTTTTATAGTGGTGATGAATACATCCTCTTCATAATTTCCAATTATATTTTAGTGTTGTTTACCTTTATTCTTTTTTTTTCTGAAATGTAAGATTCGTATTTTAATAACTAGTGTTTATAAAAACAGATCAAAACGGACTTTTGTTAAACAATGTTTTTGAACTGGCTTGGTTGAGTTGTGTTTTATCTTCAGTTTCTGATAGCTTTGCTTTTTGTGACTTCAGCCGATTGTTGATATAATTATGAGTGATGTTTGCGAACTCTCTTACCAAGTGATCAGACTGCTGGTTCTTACTGCCATTGTATTCTCTCGAGATCCAATATATGGTTGCTTAAAAGTGATATTGACAAGCACCAAGTCATGCTTTTTTAACCTTATACTTTTTTTTTGAAGAAATTTTTAACCTTATACCATTTATTGCACTTGACATGTTCTACCACTCCAGGTTCATATATTAGCAGCTCTGATAATAACATATCCCATAGCTTATGTTAATTATGAAAAAAACTTTAAACTAAAGGAAATTTTAAAAATCTAGGACAAAAATGGCAAACGCTATCATCTAAAGCAATGAGCTATAGACTTTTTTTTTTTTGAAAAACAATGCGCTATAGACTTTTAAAATAATAAAAAGTATTGTATTGGTATTGAGTATCGGAAATGACTTTTAAAATAATAAAAAGTTAAAACATGTGTTGAAATATTATTGTATGTTAAGAGCTATGAAATTTTCATCCTAATTATTTGAATTTAATTTTATAATGAATTAATCTATATTTTATTATATTATATATCAAAATTTATCATTTTCTTATTTTCAAAATATAGAATTTTCATTTAAATTTGGTATAATGTACTTGTTTTGATAATTAATTTCGTTTTCGTAGTGTTAAAATTTAAGAATAGAAAATAAAAATTATAAAAAAATAATTTGAAATTATGCAAAACTTTGTTATTTTAACTTAATTTTAGTTGATGATTAATTGTTATTGATATATATTTTAAATCATTAAAATAATATAAAATAAAATGATGGGGTAGAATATTGACTTTGTTTAAACAAAATTATCATATGAGATAAAAAATTATAATGAACATTGAATTATTCGGTGAGAAAAATAAGATGCTATAGAGTGTTAAGAGGAAGAAAAGTGGCTTTGAACAAAATGATCATTGTATATAGTCTAATATAGTAACTTATTTATGTAGATTTGTCTTACATTTTTGGCCAAGTCAAGTCAGATTCATATTAGACAGAACAACACCTATTTTAAAGTAAACATAGAGTTTATTATCTTAATGTGACATTTAAATATAATAATATTTACACATATGTAAACACATAAATTGTTAGATACATATTTTATCACAAATATATTAATAATCACAATACCATGGGTAATTGAAAATATATACTGAACATTTATAAATACAGAAATTTTTACCACAATATGCAGTCATAACGATCATCATATAATATTCATACAAGGTTAAGATCCGCGCATTGCACTCAATGAACATTTATATATACAAAAAATTTACTTATTATTATTTATTTTACGTTGTTACATATTATGAAATAACAAAATAATAAATATGGATGTGGAGCTATCAGTTTGGTTTGCAGAGTCTATTTGAATTTATTTTAGTTTCTGAAAAAAATTAAAAAATAATAAATATATATTAAATAATTGAAAAGACAACAACTATTATGTATATAATTAAGTTGGTGTGAGCACATAAACAGAAAAACCACTCATGTTTATAAACCATTTTTATCACAAATAAGTCCAAAAATAACTATTATCTATTTTATATGATATATAATTAAATTTAAATGATATTAACATATTTTTGAAATATTTTTAATATGGTTTTATATAATATAAGACTTCATACTTATATGATTTTATGACCGTTTGTATCTTTTTAAAATCATTTATAACAAAATTTTCAATGTTGACTTTTAATAGTCTTAGTAATATATAATAATATTTAAAATTCAATGCAAGATTAAAAATGAAAATATTAAGTTTCAATTCTTGTTCAGTGAAATTTTAGAAACTAAAAATATTATATATATTTATAGGGCATATAGCTTAGTTTAAACGATACTAAAATAGATATATGTTTTAATCTGAAAATCTATTAAACAGACTTCCTACTCATATGGTTTATGATCATTTTTATATTTTTATATCAAAAAAAAACATTGATAATGAAATTTTCAGTGTGAAACTTTTAACAGTTTTTAAGTATTTTAGAAATTCAAAATATAACATATAAGCATAAATTTATTTATTTTATTATATGATTAATGTGATTGTTTAATTTATTTAATAATATAAAATTAAACAAAATGATATATACAAATTTTTATCAAATTTTTATTATTAAAATTTATTAATTGTCATATATATCTTGATCGCATTAGGTAATTATGTAACTTCTAACTAAGGAAAGAATGAAAAATATTTTTTTGTCCGTTAATAATTAATTTTATGGTTAGTCTAATGAAAATTATAGTATATTTTTAGATGAGCCAACCTATTTTTCTAAAGAATCTAAAAAAGAAGATTATGGTAGTGCCACATGACATACCTCAAATGTTGTTATGTTTCTCAAATAATATATAACATGTTAACATATATTAGATTTACACTCATGTGAAAGAAGGGAAAGATAAATCTGTATGGAATGACTTATTCCTATTGTTTCAAAATTTTCTTACCATTTAAATGATATAAAAATCAAATTTCATTCCAGTGATTTTTTTCGGAATATATGGAAAAAAAATAGAATAAAGTTATAAAACATTCATGATTAAAAACTGATTGTGCATGAAGGGGAATGATATGGAATGAAATTCCATATTTTTTATTTATAACTTTCATTATTCCATTCATCTCCATCCCATATCACTCCTCGACTTGGCCAATTACAGCCTACATTAGTTACTATTCACACAAAATAATCTTTACCCCATCTTGATAACATTCTTGCTTAATCTTCCAACTATATTTTGATCCGCGCGCCCACGCGGATTTATATTTTGCATAATTATATGTTTTTGTTAGTTGTAAAAAACATTTATTTTAATGTTTCATATGTTCTTAAGTTCTGATATAACTGTATCTTGTTCATTTTTGTTAGCGTCCGTATTTAAACTTTGAGTTATATTCTTTTTCTATTTTACTATTTTTATTTTATTTGTAAATTAAAAATTAATGTTAAATATTAGAGTATTTTGTTTAGATTGTATGTGTTTATTAAATTATATTATAAATTTTCTGTATCAAAATTATTATTTAAAGTTACATTTTATTGCTGTTTTTTAAAAGGGTGTGAAATTTTTAAACAGCAAAAAATAAAAGTAATGGAAAATTAAACCAAAAAACATTTGACAACAAAATACTGATATGTGGCAATTATATTTACAAAGGCCATTTTGATGATTTGAATTGGGAATTTTGGTTTTACAAAGACATAAAAATTTAAGTAAACGCCCATTATATTTTTGTAAGTTACAAAGACATTTATATTATATCAACATTTTGATGATTTACTATCCTCTTAAAATCAAGTTGAAGCCTTTATAAAAAAATTTCCGGGAAAAGAAACAGAAACAGGGTTGCCTCTTAGGAAGATTAGAAAGCAATGATGGAACCATCCCATAGCTCTTCAGAAAGGGATATTGATTTCAAAGTGCTTAGGAAGATTAGAAAGCAAAAAAAGAATATTCTTGTAATTGATTGATATATTTTGTTACTAAGGAATAGGAAAGCAAAAAGGTATATTCTTGTAGTTGATTTTAAACGTGATTAGGAAGAGTAGAAAGCAAAAATAGAATATTCTTGTAGTTGATTGATATACTTTGTTACTAAGGCCGATCGAAACATGCACCGGGCATTGGTTTAGTATTTCTTTTGCTCGGTTTAATTTAAGTCGAAATCAGCCATTTTGGTTTAATTTTAAATCAAAACTCTGTGTTTAATACAAGTGACATGCTATTGTAGTTTTTATGAAAAACTCAAAACTAAATACAAAATGTACTTTAGTTTTAACAGATTAGATGGTACTAATTTTCCAAAGGTATGGTAGTAATAGATTGTTACATATAAATAAGAAGCTCAAAACGCTTCACTTTACCTCAACTTATCAGTAGGTTAAGAACGAGAGAAAAAAATGAGATCGGTCGATATGGTCTTCTTCTTAGCCGTCTCAAGAGCTCCCCTCGAATGGATATTACAGAGGGGAAAAGGTCTTCGACGTCAGAAATTACGGTGCTCGTGGCGATGGCCAAAGAGAACGCTTTTGCGTTTACCAAAAAGCTTGGCTCGTAGTGTAAAATCAATGGTCTACACTCCTGTCGGAATATTATTTTCTCCGTCAAGTGATGTTCACTGGTCCTTGCAAAATTTTTATTACGGGATCCTGACACCATCAAACAACAAGAATGGATCATTTTAAAGTACGTCAATAACCGTACCACTACCAGCAGAGGATTACTTGACGGTCAAGTATCCTACTCTTGGGTTTGCGTTCGTTAGACACTTGTAGTCAAAAGAAAAATGGGACGCTTCAACTTCTTCTCGGTCGAGGATTTTAACATTACTCGTGTCACTGTCACTGCTACTGGAAATAGCCCTTACACCAACGAAATCAAGATCTGTAGATATAAACTTGGATCATCTAAGATATCCATATTGCCGACGTCACTATCGCAACCGGTGATAATATTGCATCGTTATCCTTGACGGAACTCCTAACTTGGAATATCAGTAATCATGTCATATATCTTAATTAGCCTCACTACTTTTAAAAAGTTAAATAAACGATTGTATAACCTGCAATTGTGTCTGCTTAATAAAGATTCACACTTTTTTTTTTTGCAATTTTGTTACAGATACTCAGAAGTTAGATTTATCATCTCAAAGGAAAAGTCCGCTTAAACTGTTGTATTTTGCTAATGAACCCAATTTGGGAAAAAAATAAAAATATTATGTTCACCCTTTAATTTTTTTCTTATGTTAAGAAGTGCTTATTGGAAGAATAAACAATATAATCCAAAATTGATTAGCAAAATTGCAAAAAAAAATGAAGAAATATATAGACTATATAAGGTAAGTCAAAGATCTTATAATTGAAACAGAATATCCGAACATATATGAATCCCTTAGTTCACACAAGAAACAAAAGCCCTAAGTTAGCCGCAAGCCTCCAGAGTATCCAATACACAATAATGTCTAGAAACGTTGATTGGTCTAAGCTCTGCCCTGATCTGTTACGATCAATCTTCGAAAGCTTACACTCTCTGGATTTTCATCGAGCCAAAACCGTTTGCTCAAACTGGTACACCGTTTCAAGAACATGTCCTTTATATCCATGGCGAATCGTATTACAAGGTCAGAACTCTCTCTTGTATGATCCCGTTCAAGATAAAGTCTACCACAAAAAACTTCTTGGAATCGACTTGTCCAAAGTCCATTGTCTCGCTAGTTACAGCAACTGGCTTCTAATAGTAGATCCTTGTCTACATTTCCATCTCTTGAACGTGTTTACTCGCGAAACGATCAATCTTCCTTCATTAGAGTCATCACTTGGTGACACTCCTTATAGATTCGTACGAAACGACCTGTTTGAATGCTTCCTTGAGCTCTACGGCACCAAGTTTCTTGTGACTTGGGATGATTTTAAATTCTCAAAGACGGCTGTCTTGTGGATAAACGAGAGAAATGGAGATTTCGTCGTCGCTTGGACCATCAAACAGTTCTATATCTTCTCATACAAGAAAATAGCAAATGATGGTGATGGTGATGAGAGGTGGAGTATTACATGCACACAGTGTGAAGACATGGCTTATAAAGACAACAAGCTTTATGTCTATACCTATGATCATTACATCAACGTTCTTGATTTCTCTGGAGATTGTCCTAAAGAAACTCTTGAAGGAAACCATTATCTTAATCATCCTTTTCCCTTCGTTGATACGATATATAAGATGAGGATTGCGATCACTAATTCAGGAGAGGTTCTGATCGTTCTGAGCTTGAAAGAGTTGAACAGAAAGTTTTGCATTTGTAAGCTGAATCTTGAAGTTGGAGAATGGGAAAGAGTAGAGTCTTTGGGTGACGAGATGTTGATTTTTGGTCAAGGTGTTACAATAAGAGGACCGGTTAAAGATAGAGGAATCAAGAGTGATTCAATATGTTTTCTTGATGATGATCATTTGCCTGATAATTATCTTGGAACGAGGAAAGAAGCAAGTTGTGGTGTGTTTGATCTTGCCAGAAGTACAATCACATGGCACACAAGATTAGATGATTGGTCTTCGAAGATTTACTGGTTTGTCCCAGGACAAGCTTAGTCTTTAATTACAGTTTTATGTGAAACTCTTCTTAGATTTATAAGTGGTCGTTTGATAAACAAACACATAACTCTCTTTTCTTTCGTATCATCAATCTTTGATTTTAGGGTTTATGGAAAATTTGGACATTTGTAGCAATTGGCTCTTAATTTACTGTTGATTCTGGTTTAGATTTTGTATCTTTTGAATTTGTTAACCTCTTCCAATGTATCGGCTTGTCTTTGTATGAACGAGAGAGAACAGGAAGTTGTGTTTGCTATGCTTGTTTACATACAAGAAAGGAAATGACTTCTGAGTTGTTTTACCATCTCTAAGATGAACGTTGAAAATGTTAACTGGGATACACTAGTTATTCTTGGGAGGTGACAAAGTTGTAACAAGGACACACACTAACTCTTATAGATGACATGTCTATGATCAAACACCTTAATTTAAAATTTCATTTTATTTTATAAATTGATTGTTAATGGGGAATCCAGAAATCATGGAAAAATCTTAAGGTCTCTCTCTTGCAATCATGACAGAAAAAGGATCCACTAATTTGCTCGTGGATGAAGCAACCGTATGATCTCACAACATTTACCTAAGCTAGCATGTATGGTTCTCATCAGAAACCCATTCCTCCCATACCGCCCATACCACCCATGCCTCCACCGCCCATAGCCGGAGACGCATCCTCTTTAGTTGGAATATCAGTCACAACTGCCTCCGTCGTTGTCAACAAAGATGCCACACTAACCAATAGAACAAACCAATAAAAAGATTAGAAAAGAAAAACCACTGCAATAAATTCAAAATGTGACTACAAAGTCTCAAATGTGGTGTACCTTGCAGCATCAACCAATGCGGTTCTGATCACTTTCACAGGGTCGATAATACCAGACTTCACCATATCAACGTATTCTCCTGAAAAATATAATACAAGACAGAGTTGAGTATATAGCGAAATAACAAGGTCGAGACCAAGAGCAAGTAGAAAATGCTTGTAAACTGTGAGACCTTTAGCAGCATCATAACCGAGGTCAGGATCATCTGATTCCAAAAGCTTGCCTACGATGACTGCACCCTCGACTCCAGCGTTGGATGCAATTGTGTAAACAGGTGTCTACATCAAACAAAGAATTTTTTGTTTTGAATTTCTAGAAGCTGTTTATGCTTGGATATTAAGATATATAAGATGAGATAAAAACCTTGAGAGCGTTTTGGATGATTTGGACACCGATTTTCTGATCAAAGTTAGCTGTGGAAAGCTTCTCAAGCTCTTTTGACGCGTACAAAAGAGCAACACCACCACCTGTATTTCCACACAAAAGTAATGTAATTTATTTGTCTCAGTAACTTATACCAATGTTCATCTTAATAGGATTCAGAAAGTTTTTATTTTTACCTGGAACAATACCCTCTTCTACAGCTGCTTTGGTGGCATTTAGAGCATCAGTTACTCTATCTTTCTTTTCGCCTACTTCTGACTCACTCGCTCCTCCAATCTATAAGCCCATAAGAATCCATCCCATGAGTAAATATTCAGTACATTAGTGTGCTCGTAACAGAAATGTTAAGAGAACAGTTTCATTACCTTTAGTACAGCAACACCACCAGAAAGCTTAGCCAACCTTTCTTGCAACTTCTCCTTGTCATAGTCAGACTCACTCGCTTCAACCATGGATCGTATCTGTGAGGTTTATTTAGAGTAAGCACACAACATCCTTGCAAGTTAGGAAAAACAGTCAAGGATCCCCTACTCCCCTGCATAATACATAGTAATATGTGAGTAAGTATAAACCAACCTGTTCACATCGTTCCCCAATGGATTTCTTGTCACCAGCACCATCAAGGAAAACAGTGTCGTCTTTGGATACAGTTATCTGTTCACAAATGAAAATCATGTGATATAAATGTAACTAAAGATAAATGGTATAAGGAGAATAAGCCAACATGGATGGAGCCAAACCTTTTTGCAGTTTCCGAACATGCTGAGGTCGACTTTCTCGAGATTCATACCTAGCTCTTCTGTTATTACCTTTAAAATTGAATTCATCAAAGAAATATTATAGCTCATGAAATTAGTGTGAGCAGTGATTGTCTTCGCAGATAGTAAAATAGGAATATAGGCTTGCCTGCGCTCCGGTGAGGATAGCTAGATCTTGTAAATTGGCCTTTCGGTTTTCTCCAAAACCAGGGGCCTTCACAGCACAGACCTGTAATGTGATGGCATTTACATCAATCCAGGCAAATGAAAATATAATAAAACATAGTAAAAAAACATGTCACAAAGGCTGAAAATAAAAACCTTGATTCCAGCACGAAGTTTGTTTAGAATTAGCACGGCAAGAGCCTCGCTATCCAAATCCTCTGCGACGATCAGCAGTGGCCTTTGCTTCTGAAAAGGAGAAGAGAATATGAATCTCGATCTTAGGTACAAAAGTAACTTAATACAATATCCGTTCAAGAAATCACCAAAACTGTTTATACCTTGAGAGCCAGTTCCAAGACTTTCACAATAGAATTTAAATTGGAAATTTTCTTCTCGTGGATGAGAATGAGAGGATCTTCAAGTTCCTGTAACCCACATCCAAGCAGAACAAATCAGTTACGAAGTTCGGTAATATTGATAAAGCAACAAGGTTAGATCGGGATCCTTACACATTTTTGGTTCTTCTGGTTTGTAATGAAGTATGGGGAGATGTATCCCCTGTCGATCTTCATACCCTCAACCACCTCAAGCTCGTTAAACAAGGTCTTGCCATCCTGAATCAAGAGATGATAGCATAAGTCAGTCACAATAAGAAATAAGTAAACTAGTTTTTAAAAAACTGAAGAGTCAAAAAATCAGCTCACTTGAATTGTGATAACTCCCTCTTTGCCGACACTTTCCATAGCCTTTGCAATCAGTTCACCAATTTCTCTATCTCCATTAGCTGATATTGTTCCAACCTGAGCGATCTCCTCAGAAGTGCTAATCATGCGTGCTCGGCTCTTCAAGTTCGTGACAACGGTATCAACAGCCAACTTGATTCCACGTCTTAGATCCATTGCATTCATTCCAGCGGCAACTGATTTACAACCCTCCGTGAAGATAGCTCGAGTAAGAACCGTAGCACAGGTCGTTCCTGTTTTTTTTTTTGCGGGATACAAAAACAACAATTAATATGAGACTAACAAAAACGTTTTTTTTCAAATACAACGAAAGGTTCCCACTTACCATCACCAGCAACATCGTTAGTAGCGTTAGCAACCTGTTTGACAAGACTGGCACCAACGTTCTTGACTCTATCCTTGAACTCAATGCTCTTGGCAACAGTAACACCATCCTTCGTCACCTTTGGTGCACCCCAGCTTTGTTCGATGATGACATTACGACCCTTAAAAGGATAAAACTTTTATATCAAAACACTGTCTGAGGGGTAATAAAAAAACAGACAATTGACGACGATACACAAAGGGCGTTATATTAAAAAAAAAAGTGTATACCTTGGGTCCCATAGTGACTTGAACAGCATCAGCAAGCTCCTCGACACCTCTAAGCATCAAAGCCCGACCCTCAACACCGAACTTTATGTCTTTTGCTGCATAGTTCCTAGTGGAACTGAGTCTGCTTCCAATCTAAACAAATTACACAGAACACACATCAATAACTCACAACTAGCTAGAACAGCTTAAACTAGATACAATTTGAAGAACACCAACCTGCGCTGTCGTAGCGTTTCTGGCAACTCTGTTCAATCAAAGAACGATAAATAAATCATACCAACAGAATAAAATGAAATTAACTTTCATAAATTCAATTTAATGCGAATTCTAGTAACAGTTTGATCCGATCTCAGATAAACCAATCAGAAACATTCAAATTGCATCAAATGAGCTGAGTAGATCTAACCTAGCTTTTGAAGCAATGCTGGAGACGAGCCGATACATGGTGATAGATTGTCAATCAGTTGGAGAGGATTACAATTGCTTCAGAACAGATCGGGAAAGAAGCTAAGTTGACAATTCGCAACTCGCAGAAAGAGGAGAAATTAAGTAGAGAGGAGATTCTAGAAGCAGACTAGGGTTTAGGGTTTTGCGTTTTCTCCAAGGTCATTGACATGAGAGCTTTAGCTTCCGATTTTGGATCCGGCTCGAGTTTTTGTGGGCCTTTTGAGGCCCAGTTCATTACTATACTAAACTAAGAAAATTCACAAAACAAAATGGATGAGAGATATGTTTAGGCCGCCAAGCATTCTTTCGGATTCGGATCAGTCAGTCGCACATGGCTTTCTATCTATTTGTCAATGGCAAAATTGAGTCTTGACATGATGTTGTTCATATTATCTAATCAAGTTATTAAGCTCTCTAGGCCAGTTCTATCAAACGGTAGATATGTTTTCACATAAAAGGGACATGTATATGCAAATATATATATGGTAACGACTAATCAACACTCATTACCGACAAAAAGATTAGTTGAAAAGTATACATTATTACAAATGAGAAGCCACATCTTCCTTGCAACAAAAGAAACCACCCAAATGCTATGTTTTTACAATTATTTATTTTGGATGGGTTTCTTCCATGGAGTGGGCATTATCTTTTTTTTTTCTTTTTCCTTTTCACATCACAAACGAACTTTCAGTTATCTATTTTCTTCCATTTTCAACCTCTTCTCATATATATGACTTCATATATCTAATCTATTAAAACTGAAGTACAAATAGTATTTAGTCATGAGTTTTCCACAAAAATTACTAATCAATGCCACTGGTATTAACTCAATAAACATTCACTATTATTTAGAATATGATTCACGCCATTTAACAAAACGATCGGACAAGCCCATTAACCCCCTTTTTCATTGACCTTTTTCTGACCCAAATGTCGTGAGATTATAAATTCTAACCATAAAATGGAATTCATCTTTGTATCATTATAATCCCAATATCTGCATGAAAAATGTTTAAATAAAATTAGTAAACTGAGATTGTTAATTTAATTTTTACAAAATCTAATTGAATTAACATTACAAACCAGAACTAATACATAACTTTAGTAATGTAAGTGTAGATAACATCATTAAACCGAACTATATGTATTACATGAATTAGATACAATTTTAAAACCATTCGTTTAGCTAATATATTAACTGTGAATAAATAGTTTTCAAAATTTATATTAATTTATTCTTTTCAAACAGAAAATCAATGATTTTAGTTTTTCTAACGATTTAATTAGACATAGCATTAAAACAAGATATCAATCGAATCGGAAATATCAATACAATTGTCATATAGATATGGTATGTTCAAAACAGTTTAGGAATCAACAAACTATTTCTAAAATCTTTGACTACCTTAATAACTTAATACAACAAACGCCGAAATTAAAGGCATCACTTAATTAATATGTATATATATACTTCCTAACCTTAAAATACTTGCTGAATCTAACCGTAAAAATCTTTGCTAAATATTCCTAACATTTAGAATATTCCTATTCTACACAACTTGCAAATCAAGCTTTCAATTAATTTAGTTTCGATTTTATTACCAATAATATCTCACCTTAAGAAATATATATACTTCACACTACATTGACGACTAGATTCACATTAATATCAGAAACAAAAAAAAAATGTCAACCAATGCAAGTTTCATTATTTTTGATATTTTTGCTACGTTACATGGAAACGGAAGCGGGTACGTGGAAGCGGAAGCGTATGGAAGCGCAGAAGCAAAATTTTCAAAAAATTTAGGAAGCGGGTACGTGTTGGAAGCGTATATTTATATATACATATATATGTATATATATTAAATATATAAGAAATATTTATATAATTTAAGACTAAAAATCATATGATTTAAACTTAAAATAAAGCATTTATTAATTTATAATAATTTTGAAATGATTTCATATTAAAACTATAAAAATACACATAAATTAAGTTTAAAATAAATTATGATATTAATTATTTTAAAACTTCATAAATTTATTGACATAATATATTTGAATATGTGCTATATCTTTAATAAAAACATTAATGCATAAAGATAATTTATAGTATTAGTTTTAATATTTGTATATTTCTATTCTCTTTAATTTATTACTATTAAAATTTAGATTTTATATTAATTAAAAACTATGATTTTATATTTTTATGAACCATGACAATGGATTTTAAAATAGAATGGAAGCGTGATTCCAAAATGGAATCGTAAGCTTTCAACGTGTTTTTAAAAAGAATATTTTGGAAACGTTTTGGAAGCGAGATTCCGTAAGCTTCCACAAGATTCCGATTCCGATTCCGATTCCGAAGCGGGAAGCGGACATCCGATGAAGCTTCCGTGCAACCTAGTATTTTTGTTGGTCAACGTAGGTTTCAGATCCCTACAACCGAAACATGCGTCGGGTTCTTTGGAAATGATTTTTATTTTGTATCCACATTTCATCTTATTGTCAAACATTTGTTCTTTTTTTTCAAATCATATACTTTCATTAGTTTTATTATTTTAAATGTTTTTTTTGTTTCATGTTTGATTGTTCATAACACTATCATTCACATAACATACCAGTTATGAATCATTCAATCAAGTTAAAAGAAAACAAATAAATATAAGGCTGGACCTATCACATTTCTGATCAAATTAGAGTTACGAAACATTTATTATCTGTGCACAATACTAAACCCATAAGTAATTTTAATAATAAAAGGAAAATTAATATTAATTATTTTTTTCTTACAAAATTTAGTCGGCCGTTTTTACATGTTAAAATTTTTAAAGATGCTCGATAATGATTGTATTTTCTTCTAAAATGTATAACAAATTTATCGTGATGTCGATGATATATTAAGTCATAGTTTTATATTTCTTCATATTTTAATTAATAAATATTGTTTTCTATACATCTAATACAAATGTATAATTAAATATAAATTTTTAATTTGTTTATATGATTTCAAATATCGGTCATACAATAGATGATTTAAACACAAAAAACTCAATATCGTACACCAAATATTAGAAATATATCTTTTAGTACAAAAATATTAATAACATAAAACAACTATCTGAGGGTCAATGCAAATATGTTTCTGTTTCTTTTCCCGTAAAACAATATATGGACTTCGATTAATGTTTAAAGTCCACTATTTTAAAATCAAAACCAAATTGCCCAATTCAATTCCATCAAAATGGTCTTGGTAAATAAAAATTGCTATAGATCTGTATATTTTGTGAATGTTTTATGGGTTACTTTTTCATTACTTTTTATTGTTGCTGTCTATATAATTTTTTTTAAAAATAATCTATAAAATCTAATTTTAAATAATAATTTAAATCACAAAATTTATAGTATAATTTAATAAAACACGCACAACCTAAAAAGAATACTGTAATATTTTTACACTTAATTTTTTAGTTTACCAAGTAAAATAAGAAAAATATGATAAAAAGAATACAACTTCGTAGTTAAAAAATGGACGTTAACAAAATGAACAAGATACACTTTCTTAAAGAACTCAATAACCTAAAAACACTAACATGAATGTTTTTTGCAACAAACCAAAACATATAATTATGTAGAACATACACCCGTGCGGGCGCACGGGTCAAAAGCTAGTAATTGGTTAAAAGTCAGAAGTGTGAGATACAACGACGGTGACGAGCAGCGACAGATTTAATCTGTTGCTTAGTTTCTTCTTTCCACGCATTAGCAATATCATGAGCCACACTCATGGCATCAAGCGACGCACCTGAGAGTCCTCGTCTGGTAAACCCCACCGCATATAATCCAGCCTCCCCTTTCCACCCTTTTGGAAACGGGTTTTTCTCTATCCCAATCTCCGCCAGGTCCTTCTCCTGCATAACAACAATACACCTAACAACACTTTTAGTATTTAAAATATGATATTCCCTATCTATCAAACGTCTCTCAACCGTCATAACGGTAATTTCTCTCTCATGAACATATTATAACATTCCAAACACTTCTTTTTATCTTTTGGGACAGACTTAGAATAATATAATGCTTATATTTTGTCTACCTTAAGCCATGAAGGGACATTGCTTCTGTAACCAGTCGCAAGAACCACTGAATCAATCTCTAGAACTCGGCCATCCACAAGTTCAACCTTTCCCGGGCCAAACTTGACGATTCCAGGAACTATTTTGATCTTTCCTGATTTGATTTTAGAAAAGGCTCCGACATCTAGAACTGGAGTTTTACCGGACGTGTTCTTCAGCTCTAACGGTCCAAGTACTGGTCTCATAAGGCCGTACTTATCAGTATTCCCTAGAAATAACCTGGTGAGAAGGAGCAGAGTCTTATCCACAAGCCTAACTGGCATCCATTTCATCATTGTTACACCTATTCCGAATGTAGACTTCCCAAGAATCTCTCTCGGCAACACATGAACCTATTCCATCAGATAAAACAACAGAGTAAACACTGAGAACCAACTTGTAAATTAATGCATCTATATTGGTAAAACAAAAAATAATTATTATTTTAATATAACAGTTTTCAAAAATTATATTAAATATTGTAATTTTTTGATGACATACTATAATTAAAAAATATTTGATGTGCATGGCCTAGAAGTTTTATTTACTGATTTTTATTTTATTTTTACTTACAGAGCTACGAACGACCATTGATGGACTTGCACTGTGGTTGCATAGATCAAGAGAGACTTCCATGCCGGAGTTGCCACATCCAACAACTAGAACTCGTTTTCCACGGTACCTCTCGCCAGATTTATAATCACCAGCGTGAAAAACATCGCCACCAAAATCTTCTAAACCCTCAAACTCTGGAACCACTTTCTCAGCATTTTCTCCCGTTGCCACCACGAGCCACCTGCAAAGATACTCAAACTCGCAAGAACCGAGTAGGCCGCTTCTCGAAACAGTCTTGACCCTCCACAGCCCAAACCTCTCATCGTATTTAGCTGACTGGACAGTCTCGTTGAACTTAGGTTGGATATCAAAGTGGGTTGCGTAGGACTCAAGGTACTCTATAAACTGATATTTCGTTGGATATTCCGGGAAGTCATCGGGAAAGGGTAGATTGGGTAGTTGACAGAACTGTTTGGGAAGATGAAGCTTGAGACGATCATAGGTTCTGTTTTGCCACAGAGAGGCTATGCAGTTAGCTCGCTCGAGGATTATATAAGGAACTTCTTGGCGTTTTAGGCCGGCAGCAACAGCTAGGCCCGATGGACCGGCTCCGACAATGACCGGCCCGTTGACCCAAATGCAACGCCGGGAGAAAACGTCGTCTTCCTTCGGGATAAAGTTGGGAAGCATACTTGAGATGTTGACACAATGTGTGTTATTGTTAGTACACATCTTTTGGGAGTTTTTAGTGTTAATAACACTCTGTTATATATACTTGTCTGGTTTGCGAGGACGAGTTTTAGGGCAAGAAAATATGTGATGATGATAGATAAGGTATTGGTTTGTGTCTTGTTGGATAGAAGAGCAAGGGTTTAAATAGAGAAGAGTTTCAAGCAATTTGGATTTTTGTATTCGAAAATCTTAATATTATTGACTGATTAGTATAATCCTTGGATTTGACTTCTAAATGTGCAAATGATAAGCTAGCAGCGGCATTTGTGAATTCATTTTTAGATATTGCTAATAAGAATGATATTGGCGTTTATAGAATATACTATTATTTTTATTTTTATTGAAAGATTGGAATATACGATTATTACATATAAGTTGGTGGCATTGCCTGCTGGTTAATTTGGCTCGTTTCTACCTTTCTACAACTTCGCTTGAGATCAACTTGTAATAATACTATATGATTATGTATGTACGAATTTGTTTACAAAAAAAATTATGTATGTACGAATCGGATTTTCATAAATTGAAATTGTTTTTTTCTTGACCACCTTGATGTAAGAAACTTGTTTGATGTAAAATTTCCATTGTTTTCCGTGGCTTATTTCTTATTGCGTGTAAAACTTAGAAGCAAAATATTTTGTCGGAAGAACATCATACTAAAGTAACCTTTTTATTCCTCCTGTGATAAACTGTTAAAAATCTTACAAATTTGGAATGTTTTCAAAAGATCAACATCGATCAGTGCACAAACCAAATTTAGGGTTAGATACGCTTAAAGCTGAAAAGGAAAGATGAGATTACACATGTGACTAAGTGTAAAATTCAGGTTTTCATGTTCATTTATTTATTTGGTCAATTCCTTTATTAACGCTGCAATGAAATGTTAGTGCTATATAATAAGTTTACACATTGAGCAGCATAAACTTGCTTTTTATTATTTTTCCCTCGTAAATGGAATGTCTATTACTTCAAATTTTTATCCTGGAAACAATCAGATTTAAAATTATTTTCACATATTTCGAATTAGATTCAGTTTGGATATTATTCTTTTCTCCAATCTATTATAATGATTCACATCGATATTATGGAATCGTGTTGCGTAAGAAACTAATTATCATGCAGTATTTAGGGTTTATTCAGGAAACCTCGATCGATGGGTGACATGCAGTGGAATTGAATCGGGCTAAGATTTTTCTCACAAAGATCTAGAATTCCCTTTTAAGCTAAAATGTAAGGGAAAAGGTGTGCAGATGCATGCATGTGACGTCCCTTGTATAATATAGTTATAGACGTATAGTTTCACTTACACAGATGAAATTTAGGTTTCGTTAATTTACAAATTTATGGCTCTCCTGGGATAACGAAACTATTATTCTATCGATGAGTACGTATAGTTTTCTCTTTGTTTTTTTGAAGTAATAAAACTAAAAGAGTTTCCACATGCTGTGAATTGCTCCTGGAAAAGCCATTTAGATGGGTAAAAAGCGCATAACGCCTAGATTTTAATAACACTCTTGCATACTTGATAATCGTTTTGTATTATGCGTTTGTATATGAACAATTTATAATACACCTTTCACGAAAAAAGATAAATAAAATTGTCAATCTGATTCAACTAGAATATGTTGGATTAACAAAGAACGATTACTAATAACTATAAATAATTCGTTTTATTGGATTATAATATACTCGTAAATGCAAACAATAATACGAGGAATCCTTTTTTTTTGTCTAGTGTTATAGGTATTGCTATGGACCTCACCAAGAAAAAGAAAGAGTAAAACTAATATCAAAGCAGACTCTATCTTATAGACACACCAAAAGGATCAAATTATTGCAACCTTTTATATAATACCCATTAGTTTTAGATTTTCTGACAATAATCAGATTCTGCGATTGTCAGCTTATCTTGATTAAATAACTCTAGTTAATTATGAGAGCCACAAACAGTGGCGGAGGCAACAAATATTATTGTTGGGGTCATAGACAAAGGTATGAGGCAAAAGTAAAATTATGCATGGGGAGCATTATATAGATCAAGCTGTAAGTTATGCTAATTTTTTAATCTTGTCGGGTTTATTGTCCCCTTGTTAGTGAACGTGGCTCCGCCACTGGCCACAAACCCATGTTACTATTTTCAATTGAGCGATTAGTAGCAACCTGATTTCATGCACTATACACAATATATATCTCTATTGCTTTTAAATGCTTGAAGTATCTATTGGGTAACATGAAAATATTCCGCAGCGTTTCTCTTATTTGTCTCTCAATAAGGTTTACGGCCTATTTGACCAACATATTATTGAATGGTTACAAATTATAGCTTTTTATTAACATGCAAAATCATAGTCTGTGTTATATATACAGTGGATAAAAATCGATAAGAAAGGGCTAATAATATCCAAGATTTATTATTCATAATCATTAATTGTTAAATATATGTTAATCGCATTAGATAATTTCGTAACTTTTATTTAAAGAAATAATAAAAATATTATTTTATACATTAATAATCAATTTAGTAGTTAATTTAATAAAAAATAATATATGTTTAGATGACTGATTTTTAAAAAAAAAAAAACCTAAGAATTATTCTAGTGGCAGTAGCTACCAAACAACATGGTGATGGTTTTCAATTAAGATATAAAGGATGCTATTGCAAAACTAATTTATTAGAAACTAAAGGAACAATAAAAATTTTCTTAAAATAAATTCTTTAATATATATTTTTTTGTAAAAAAGCTTTCAAATTAAAATACGAAGAAACATACAATGTATGTTCGGACAACCATAAAGTTTTTTAAAAGTGTGATGACACAGGCCTCATATTGAACTAAGCATTAGCTTACAAAAGAGAGGACTTATGATTCATAAGCTTAATAAATCTAGAGAAGGATGAAACTACTAAGAAGATGGTAGATAGTTTCCGCGGCCTCGACGAACCCTTTTACCTTTTTTTTTAACTGTTTCCATTCCATATTTTGAAATTTTTGGAGTAGTTTTATTGGCCTGTCACTTAATTCGTGACATGTTGAGATTTACCGTAGCTTCATTCGTAAACCCTTCTTCATCATCTCGCTCAAAATGAGCAATTTGATTGATAGGAGGGCTGCCATGTGCTGGAGAGTGTGGATGGACCAATGGACTGTCCATTGAAATCAAGTTGGTCTCAAAGACAATAACAGGAGATGGAATTTCTTCCATAATAGTTGTTTTAGTTGGAGCAGATTCTGTGTCGGCTAATGGTAAAGAAGTGAAATGAGAGTTAGAGCCACTGGCTATATGTACCTTAGTATTGTTTGATGGAGTAGATGATAACATGACTTTTGAAGAGTCCCTAACCAAATGTTGTAGTGTAAAAAATTGTCGAACCAATCCTAAGTGATTCTAAAGCAAAGGGAATGCAAGACCATGCTTAATCTAAGTGCAATCAGGTTTTCAATGATGATATGAACTAGAACTATGCTAAAGTGCAATAAAGAAACAAGCTTTCAATCAATCTTGGACAATAGGACTCATGGGGCTAGGCATTTGACTTTAAGTGATTAAGATCCAATCTAAGGATGGCAAACTTTCAATCAATAACTTCCTTAAGTCTAGAACACTGAAATAAGCAAGCTCTATGGTCAAGAAGAATGCTCATTTGCTTTAATCAACTAGACATCAAAGGTCTTTGAGCCTAAAAGATCTAAGCAATCATTAAGGATGAGTCTACTAACTATCTAAACTCCCTTAACACAATGGTCTTTGTGTAAGGTAAGTTTAGAGCAAGCTCTACTTGGTTCAGACATTTCATCAAACACCTTGTGGGTGGGAAATGTCTAGAGCTCTAGAAACAAGAGGCCAACATTAATCTAGCATTAAGAGAAGTAGACAAGCAAGGAAACAAGAGATCTAACACTAAACACCCTTAGATCTTCACTTAATCACTCTAATCACCCTAGCCCATGAATCCAAAAGGTAACTACTCACTAATAGACATGAATAACCCAAAACCCATGGATGATTGAAGGTTAATCATGCTTAGTGGTCAAGATTGATTAATAATCACAAGAGATAGAGATGAAAAGAAGCTCAAGATTAAGTCTTTCACCAAAATAGCTAATGTGATTACAAAGAAAACAAGATATCATACATCATTAGGTCTAAAGAGTATTTATAGGAGTCTAAAAAACGAGCTTGGGTCAACCCAACAAACCTGGGTTAACCCATAAAAAAGCAGTCTTTTTCGCCTGTAGCGACCATGCAAGTCGCTACGCTCTGGTCGCTATTAACTCTTCAATACTTCAGGATCTGTAGCGACCTTGCAAGTCGCTACGGTGGTCGCTACGCTCACTCGGGTGGCCTCCTAGCGACTTGATCATGTCGCTACGCAGAAGTCGCTACATACACTTAGTCATTTCTTGGATTATGGCTTCTCTTACCATAGCGACTTGGTAAGTCGCTACGGTGGTCGCTACGATGGTTCGGGTTGCGTCTTAGCGACTTGGCGAGGTCGCTATGCTGATGTCGCTACGGCACTTCAGTTGGGACATGATTTGTGCTTCAAACATCACTCTTTTGTCCCCAAAACACTTCAAATGTCTCCAAAGTCACCAATGAAGGTCTCCAATACCTGAAAAGGACAAAAAATGATGCAATGCAACCTAAATGCACACTAAACAAATGCAAATGACTAATATAAAGACTAGAATGAAGATTAAAACCATGCAAATACACAAGATATCAACTCCCCCACACTAGACCTTTACTTGTCCACAAGTAAACTTTCAAGATCAAGGAGAAGAGGTTTGAAAAGGGGAGCTCATAGCCAAAAGAAACACCAAAAACACTCAACTTGACATCCTAAAGAAATATAGCAAATAGCATGAGCAACTCTCTTATTACACTCTAGCTTCTCTAGGCCTATTAGGATACTCATATGCCTTTACACAAGTCGCAATACTCATCAATCAACAAGTTCCTTCAACCAACTCTCACATTGATTCACACACACACACAAAGTGAATTCTCACAAATGGGCATATGATCTCAATCATTTGGCTTGGTGATCAAAATGGTCTAATGTGAATGAAGAAGAGGGTTTAAATGCATCATTTTAAAGTGGTTATCACTCAAGAACAAGGAGCTTGATCATTATGCAAAATTTATCTAAGATTAGAAGCAACTCATGCATACATGGATCCATTCTCATCATTCTACCCTTTTCTTAAGTGGTTACAAGTTCTACCCCATTCACTTCATTCCATAACCCAAAAAGCAACTCATTTTCATGATTAACCCAATGAACAATTTTTTCTTTTTACTTAGCCAACTAGAGACAATCTTCGCTCAATACTTAGCTCTTACTTCTCTTTTCCCTTCCCCACTATCTTATTGATTCTTCTTATCATTTTTTTTTCCTTTTCATTTTTTTTTTTTTTTTTAGGGGGAAGGAGTCAAATAACATAATCTAGAGCTTTCTTTTCTTTTTATTCTAAGGTCCCTAAGGCTTTTCTTTCAATCTACACTCTTTTGCTCATCATTCTCAACTTTCTCACTACCCCAACCCAAAATACAAGCTCATAAAGGACATAAACCCAACCATCATCCTAGAAGCTAGCTCAAATCATGATCCTATGCTAGCAAGAGATGAGAACAAATCCATGTCGCCTCCAATACTCTCAAGATTTTGCACATGACAAGCTATCAGAAAAGGCCTCACTCATGCAAATCAATGTTGGCTTCAAAGAAAGGTAAGGGTTCAAGGGTGAGGGAGTACCATTTGGGTTAACAAAGAGTGGTACAATGGGAAAAGATAACCCAAATGTGTATGAGAACCATGATCAAGTATGCAAATGCCCATAAGTGAGAGAAATTAAGTTCATTTAAGCCCAAGTTCAGTTTGGAGTTGGTTTTAAGAACAATGCCAAAATCAAGCAAGCAAACAAGTTTTAAGAAGATTTTTCAAGGCTCGAAGCGTGCAAGGCTTTCAAGAGATGCTCAAGCTACTTGATATGCTTAACTAGGGTGCCACTGTGAGCGCTAAACAAGAGTTCTTTACAAGACATTTTAAATCATTGCTCCCTATGCAAATGAATGCAACCTACATGCATGCTTCTAGACTCAAACTATTATTTTTTTTTTTTTATTATGCAAATAAGATGAATGCTCTAAACTCGATCTTAAAGATGCAAATGCAACTACATGCTTCTTTTTGAGTTTTTTTCAAATTTTTCAGATTTTTTTGGTTTTTTTCTAATGCATAAAAGTATGTACAATGCATGACAATGACATGAAACACACAAATGATTAGCAACTTGGTACCTCCCCCCACACTTGAATCACACAGTCTCTATGTGATCAAGAGAAGAAGAGATACCGGAAATAAAACAAATGAAAGACACAGAAAGAAATATGTACAAAGGTAAAGTAGTGGAGATACCTCATGATGAATCTGAGGCAGTAGCCTCGTCGTCTTCTTCTGCCTCGCCTTCTTCTTCATGGCCTTCAGCTTCTTGGATGTCTTCATCAACCGCATCCCCTTGGTCATCCACATCAACCTCAGCCTCTTCCTCAGACCGTTGGCTGCTCACCTCATCACATTCATCTTCTTCCTCTGAAGTGTCTAATGAGGGAGATTCATTCTCAGAGTCTCCACGAACAGGAGATGGGTTACGCCTCTTGCGGCGCTGGCGATCAACAGGGATCCGGTCGCTAGATCTTGTAGCAGAAGTCTCAACTACATCAAAGTCACTCGCGCTACAGCCTCCGATGCCAGCATTCACCAAGAGGTCACCAACTTTCTTCATAAACTTGGCTGAGGTTTGAGCGTTCTTCTTCACCGTCTTCTTAAGAGCTTTGTACTTGGTTTTCAGCTTGTAGATGGTCCTGTCTTGAATTCTGTTCCACCCCTCTAATTTCCCAATGTACTCATGGGCATCACGCAAATGGCCCTTTGGGAGAGCTCCGGAAAATGGCGTAAAGTGGTAACGGTTAGGACCGTAGAGTGTGGGCATCTCTTCATCAATCTCCGGAGCAGCTCGTGAGCTGGATGCTGGGGCAGGGAGGGAGACTGAAGTAGCAGCAGTAGAAGAAGGACCAGCACTCGACTGTCTCGCCATCATTTTCCTTCTATCAGGTACACGGGTAAGGGGACCATGCGGGCCAAGCTGGAGGTTGTATGGGATAACAAAATCGATGGCGGTCTTTCGGTTGATCATGGTCACGCGTGGACTGGGCAGCACAAGCTCTGCATGATCACCATCCATGTGGAAGGAAAAGACGTACTTATCCTGATACATACCCGAAAGGAACTTGGTTTTCTTCATGTAAGGACCATCCAAATAAAGAGGGGGTTGAGCGCCTTTACGCTCGTTTCCAAGAGGGACACCTGCTGCCTTCAACAGTGGTGTAATCAACCCGCCTATGTTTAGTTGGGGCGTCTTATCGGGAGTAGTCCAAGCCCAACCTCTGTAGTACATCAACCTCTTGACGAAGAACCCAACTCTTGAGAAGTCTGAAAAGATATCCTCCTCTACACCATATATAGCCTTGCTTCCAAACAATGGCTCGAGTGCAAGACCAATCAGAGACAATTCATCATCCAAGACATTGCTAGATTCTCGCCGCCCAAAAATAGTGTTGCCTAGGGTGCGGTGAACGTACCGAAGGACCGGATGCCTACACTCCTGTTGAGCTGGGGATGTCTAGCCTCTTTTCCCGCGATTAGTGGCCAGACCCTGTCACCTATATCAAAATCTGAAGGAATTCCCGAGCAGGCATCGTCTGAGAAGCCCATGATATCACTGATCTCTTTGAAGCTCATCTTGTAAAGTTTCCCCCTTATCTTGAACTGGATCCGCCCATAACCAAGCTCAGCATTCTTCTCACTAAAGCGAAACACTTCAAGTGATGAGAGAAACTGACAAGAAGCGTCTTCATATAGGGGTTGAGGTTCCATGGTAATGATTGTCTGATATCCCATGTTCTTGAACATTTGGAGCACTCCATCATATAGCCCGGTCTCTTTCAAGAACAATGGATCAGGAAATCTAGTCGGGGCCCATGTGATTCCATCTCGGAGGTGAGCAAGCAGCTGCGGCTTCGTGGGCTTGACCTTCCTATTCCTTTGGGGACCAGACATAACCTTCTTTCCTCTCCTCTGAGGCTCACTAGCTTGTTGCACCGGCAACTCCTCCTCATGCTCACTTTCAGTTGGAGCATGCAGCGCATCATCGATGAATCTGCCAAGACTGTCATCACTATCCTGTTGAGCTTCCACTGTCTCTTTCCCTTTCCTCTTGGGTGGATTATCATCTTGGCCTCTCCCCGCTGCTCTAGTGGTTTTTGTCATTGGTACCTGAAACCAAACACTTGAAATAGCATAAGAACAAGGCTAAGTGAAGCTCACAAGATCATGAAAATTTCAAGTGCAAATGCAAGAGACACCCACTAGCCCACGTTTTCGAATTTCCCCCTTTTTCACCAAGAACCCTAATTTTCAAACTCTCAATTCAAGCCAATCCACCACGAAATTCATCAACCCAGCCCTTAAACAAGCTAATGCAAGCATAATGAACAAGGAGTGAACCCGGAATCAAACATGCAACAACTTTTCAAAAGATGAACTTTATGGCCCAAACAAACCAACTCGAAATTGACATACCCTAGCTTATTCTAGCAAGAATCAGCGAGATGAATGCACAGAGGGTGAGATTTCGAGATGATAGCAGGTTGAATCAGTGAATTTGGTGAAGAAATGAGAGAGTTATGATGCTTGAGCACTAGAGAGTTTGAGAGCAAAGAGAAACGTGAAAAGAAAAGAGAGAAAGAGAGAGAGAGAGACGCGACAGAGGGTTAAGGGAGAAGAAGAACCCGGTTTTCGAAATTGTGTCCGGTTCACTCGAATTGAACCGGATTTCGAATTGGATTCGGTTACCTGGTATGCGTAGCGACGTCGCAAGTCGCTATGGCGAGGTCGCTACGGGACACTTAGAAAAATTCTCCGTTTCTGCTTGGAAACCCGTAGCGACATATGAAGTCGTTAAGGACGTCGCTACGATGGCTCGGGCTCTCCGATAGCGACCACGCTTGGTCGCTACGAGTAGGTCGCTACGACCCCTTAGCCAAATTTTCCAAAAGTTTCTGTAGCGACCAAGTATGTCGCTAGGCATGTCGCTATGAAGCCTCGGGCTCTCTCCTAGCGACTTCACCTGGTCGCTACAGACAGGTTGCTACGAGCCTTGTCCTCATTCAAGCTTCCTTTCTCCACCTCTGATCAACTAGCAACCTGAAAAGACTTACTCACAAACACCAAACAATCCTAAAAAGATAAAGAAAACATAAAGAATATATACAAGGATAAACATGGGACTTCCTCCCAAGTGAGCTTGTTTTAAGTCTCTAGCTTGACTTCCTTTCTTTTGAGGCTAGGCTTGGATAGGATCGGAGAGTGGAACCGAAACTCCTTCTCCTTCTGTGTTGCTTCCCATGTAGAGCTTAACTCTCTGTCCATTGACTGTGAAGTCTCTTCCATCATTGCTCCACAACACAATTGCCCCATATGGCCTCACTTCTTTAACCTTGAAAGGGCCATACCATCTAGACTTAAGCTTCCCGGGGAACAGCTTCAACCTTGAGTTGTAAAGCAACACTTGATCTCCAGGGCTGAACTCTCTCTTCAAGATCATCTTGTCATGGAAAGCTTTAGTCTTCTCCTTGTAGATCCTTGAGTTCTCAAAAGCATCAAGTCTAATCTCATCAAGTTCATGGAGTTGAAAGAGTCTCTTCTCCTTAGCTGTCTTGATGTCAAAGTTGAGAAGCTTCACTGCCCATAATGCCTTGTACTCTAGCTCAACTGGAAGGTGACAAGCTTTTCCATACACAAGGTGGAATGGTGTAGTGCCCAAAGGAGTTTTGTAAGCTGTCCTATAAGCCCAAAGTGCATCATCAAGCTTGTTAGACCAATCTTTCCTTGTAGTTCCCACAATCTTCTCTAGAATAGACTTGATTTCCCTGTTGGAAATTTCCACTTGCCCACTAGTCTGAGGATGGTAAGGTGTAGTCACCTTATGCTTCACACCCTTCTTCTTGAGGAGGCCTTCAAACAACTTGTTGATGAAATGTGAACCGCCATCACTTATGACCACTCTAGGGACTCCAAATCTTGGGAAGATAATGCTTTTAAACATCTTGAGAACCACCCTAGAGTCATTTGTGGGGCTTGCAATTGCTTCAACCCATTTGGACACATAATCAACAGCCACTAGGATGTACTTGTTGCCAAAGGATGATGGAAAAGGCCCCATAAAGTCTATTCCCCATACATCAAACACCTCCACCTCAAGTATTGGATTTTGAGGCATTTCATTCCTTTTGGTGATGTTCCCTCTTCTTTGGCAAGAATCACACCTAGAGACAAAGTCTTGTGTGTCTTTGAACATGTGTGGCCACCAAAATCCAGCTTGTAGAACCTTAGCAACAGTCTTGAATGTAGCAAAGTGACCTCCATATGATGATCCATGACAGTGTGTGAGGATCCCATTGATTTCTTCTTCAGCTACTACTCTTCTATAGAGTTGATCCTTACAAAGTGTGTAGAGGTAAGGTTCATCCCAATAGTATCTCTTCACATCCTTGTAGAACTTCTTCTTGGCATATCCTTCAAGCCCCAATGGCTCCTTCCCACAAGCTAAGTAATTCACCAAATCTGCATACCAAGGACCTTTCTCATCAGTTGCCTTAACTTCTTCAAGCTTTTTCCCGGTTTCACAAACTGCCTCAACTGCTCTAATGGCCATGATCTGCTCCTCTGGAAGTCCTTCATCAATGGGGATACCACAATCCACTCTCATCCTAGACAAGTGATCTGCTACACCATTCTCAACCCCCGGTCTATCCTTAATCTCAAGATCAAACTCTTGCAACAGCAAAATCCATCTTAAAAGTCTTGGCTTGGCATCTTTCTTTGCCAAAAGGTGTCTCAATGCTGCATGATCAGTGTAGACAATCACCTTTGACCCGACCAAGTAACTCCTAAACTTCTCAAAAGCAAAGACAATAGCCAACAGCTCTTTCTCAGTTGTAGAATACTTCACTTGGGCATCATCAAGAGTTCTACTAGCATAGTAGATCACATGTGTCTTCTTGTCTTTCTTCTGCCCCAAAACTGCTCCCACAGCATAGTCACTAGCATCACACATGATCTCAAAGGGAAGGTTCCAATCTGGTGGCTGGACAATGGGAGCACTCACAAGCTCATTCTTCAGCTTCTCAAAGGCTTCAAGACACTCAACCTCAAAGCTAAAGGTGGCTTCCTTGCACAACAGCTTGGTCAATGGTCTTGCGATCATGGAGAAGTCTCTGATGAATCTTCTATAGAACCCGGCATGACCAAGAAAGCTTCTAATGTCTTTCACTGTCTTTGGTGGAGGCAGCTTAACCATCACTTCGATCTTAGCTTTGTCTACTTCAATCCCCTTCTCAGAAATCTTGTGCCCAAGCACAATCCCCTCTTTAACCATGAAGTGACACTTCTCCCAATTCAGCACGAGGTTTGTGTCTTCACATCTCTGTAAGACCCTGCACAAATTGGACAAACAAGCAGAAAACGAAGATCCGTAGACAGAGAAGTCATCCATAAACACCTCCACAACATCCTCAATAAGATCAGAGAAGATAGACATCATGCACCTTTGGAAGGTAGCTGGAGCATTACATAGCCCAAATGGCATCCTTCGATATGCAAAGGTACCATAAGGACAAGTAAATGTTGTCTTCTCTTGATCATTGGGATGTATGGGTATTTGGAAGAACCCTGAATACCCGTCAAGAAAGCAATAAAAAGGATGATTTGCAAGCCTCTCAAGCATTTGATCAATGAATGGCAATGGAAAATGATCTTTTCTAGAGGCTGAATTAAGCTTTCGGTAATCAATACACATCCTATGACCTGTTATGGTCCTAGTTGGTATCAATTCATCCTTCTCATTCTTGACCACAGTGATACCACCTTTCTTTGGGACTACATGCACAGGAGATACCCACTTACTATCTGAGATAGGGTAGATCACACCAGCATCTAAGAGTTTAAGAATCTCTTTCTTTACAACATCTTTCAAGTTGGGATTCAACCTTCTTTGATGTTCTATAGAAGTCATAGATTCATCCTCAAGATGTATCCTATGCATGCACAAAGTAGGTGATATCCCTTTGATGTCATCAAGAGAATACCCTATTGCTTTTCTAAATCTTTTAAGTGCATTTAAAAGTTCAGATAGCTCAAGTTCAGTAAGTTCACTACTCACAATGACAGGGTAAGTTTCATTGGGGCCAAGAAAAGCGTACCTTACACCATGGGGAAGGGGTTTAAGCTCCACCTTAGGGGCTTTGAGCTCACTCCAGTCATCTTGGTGACTGTCCTCTTGTTGAGTAGCTGAAGCTGCTTGTGGTAGCTCCTCAAACTGCACCTTCTCATCAAACTTCTTGTGTGAATCTAGCCTCCTCACAAAGTCATTACTCTCTTGGTTCTCAACCATCTGATTCTCCCTATCAACAGTTAGAGCATGTTGTAGGGAATCCTCAATTGCCAACTCCTCAAGAAGCTCATCAGCTAGAGTCTCCATCTCATCGATGTAGAATGCTTGGCTTTGAATGGTAGGCTTCTTCATAGCTTCGTTGATGTCAAAGTGCAGGATGTTTCCTTTGCCAAGATGAAGGTCTATCTTGCCATCTCTTACATTCACCATAGCTCCAGCAGTAGCAAGGAAAGGTCTTCCCAAGATCAAGGGATCCTTAGGCTCTTCATCCATCTCAAGTACCACAAAATCAGTAGGCACTTCGCAGTTTCCAATCATGACAGGAAGATCTTCTAAGATGCCTATAGGAAGCTTCACAGACCTATCAGCTAGCACCAAGGAGATTCTACACTTCTTGTACTGAGAAAACCCAAGCTTCTTGGCAATAGACAAAGGCATGAGACTCACACTTGCTCCCAAATCACATAGACACCTCTCAAATGTCAAAGGTCCAATAGCACATGGCAAGGTGAAACTGCCCGGGTCTTCTAGCTTCCTTGGGACAGTCAATCTCTGAATAATAGCACTGCACTCATGAGTAAGCACCACCATTCCTTCCATCTCTTTCTTCTTCTGTGCTACAGCATCTTTCAAGAACTTACTGTACTGAGGGACCAACATGAAGGCATCTATAATAGGCATGGTAATCTGAACCTCACTCATCTGCTTCTCAAACAACGCTTTGTACTTCTCCAAGAGTTGTCTCTTGAATCTACCAGGAAAAGGGAGCTTTGGCTCATAGGGAGGAGGAGTGAATGAAGCTTCTTTTGATGAAGTAGCAACTTCATTCTTGTTCACAACTGTCTTCTCTTCTCCCACCTTTCCTTTTCCCTTGGCTTCCACTATCTTTTCCAAGATTTCCTCATTAGTCTTCTCATCAACAATCACCACATCATCATCTACATTGATGACCACCTCCCCACCTTGTTTCTCATTATCCTTAATGAGAACTCTAGAAGGCAACTCTCTACCACTTCTCAAAGTGATTGCTTTCATTGTCTCCTTTGGGTTTTGCTCAGGCTTTCCGGGAAGAGTTCCTTGTTGGCGATTGGAGTTGGAACTCATAGAGGCAAACTGATTCTCCAAAGCTTTGAACTTGTTGTTGAGCTCATTGTAGCTCCCATCAATCTTTGAGTGGATGTTCTTCAACTCATAACCAATTTGCTTCTCACTTCTTGACTGAGCTTCAAGTAGTTGCTTGAACATTGATTCCACACTTGTGTCTTGAGCCTGATGTTGAGAAGAACTTCCTTGGGCTTGAGTAGACTGGTTTCCTTTGTTGGAGAAACCAGGAGGAGGGTTTTGCTGAGGTTGATGGCTTCCTTGCTGGTTGTTCCTAGGCTGGTAACCACCTTGTTGGTTGTTGGAATAAGGTCTTTGCTGGTAGTTGTACTGAAAGTTGGGCTCCTTCCTGTACCAAGTACCATTGTTGTTGATGAAGCATAACTCCTCTTGCCCTTCCAAACCATCAACTTCATTCACCTTAGGAGGAACCTCTTGACTAGGATCACCAACAAAGCTAACCTGCTCCTTCTTGGATTGGTTTGAAAGAACCAAGTCCAACTTGTCTTGCAAAGACTTGATATCTTTCCTTGTCTGCTGGTCATCCCCTCTGTTGGCTCTATCATACTCCTCATTGTAGACTGAATCACTCTTTGCCATGTTCTCCACCAGCTCTTCTGCATCCTGCTCAGTTCTGCCTAAGAAGAAACCATTACTAGCAGTGTCAAGCCTGTTTCTGCAAGATGGGAGAACTCCTCTGTAGAAAGTGCTAAGCAAGCTCTCCTTGCTGAAACCATGATGAGGACATTGAGCTTGATAGTCCTTGAATCTCTCCCATGCTTCATTGAAGCTCTCTAGATTCTTCTGCTGGAAACCAGAGATTTCATTCCTTATCTTAGCTGTCCTTGAGGTAGAGAAGAATTTCTCCAAGAAGGCTTCCTTACATCCCTCCCAAGTGGTGATAGTGTCACTTGGGACAGACCTCTCCCACTGATGTGCCTTGTCTCCCAAAGAGAAGGGAAACAGCTTCAGCTTGAATGCATCTTCAGAGACACCATTTGTCTTGGACAAACTACAATACTGATCAAACTTGTACAAGTGATCAATAGGATCTTCAGCTGCCAGGCCATGAAACTTGTTGTTCTCAATGGTGTTGAGTAGCCCGGACTTGATCTCGGAGTTGTTGTTCTCCACAGGTGGTGCTCTGATTCCCAACCTATGACCATGAATGTGAGGGCGATCATAGGTTCCAATAGCGCGAGCTTGGCGCTGTGGGTGTTGTGGTCGAAGGTTGGCAGCTCCTTGACCATTTCCCTCTTGGGCAGCTCCCAAAGGGATCTCTCCATCTTGATTCTGGTTCTGATGGTGAGCCATATCAAAACCCAATCTGTTGAGATGAGCCTGTTGCTCCTCTTCTCTCCTTCTTCTTGTATTCTCTCTTTCCAAAGCCCGGATGTCTGGTACTAGAGGAGTGAGGTTTGTAGTCCCTCTACTTCTCAAGTTCATACACCTGAAATGAAAAAGAAAGAGGAAAAAGCAGAGCCAATATCACAATAACAATAAAAATGACTTAGTCTCAAGCAAATGACTAAATCTCAATGTCAAAATCACAATAGAACTTGGCAACGGCGCCAATTTGATAACAGGACTTTTGAAGAGTCCCTAACCAAATGTTGTAGTGTAAAAGATTGTCGAACCAATCCTAAGTGATTCTAAAGCAAAGGGAATGCAAGACCATGCTTAATCTAAGTGCAATCAGGTTTTCAATGATGATATAAACTAGAACTATGCTAAAGTGCAATAAAGAAACAAGCTTTCAATCAATCTTGGACAATAGGACTCATGGGGCTAGGCATTTGACTTTAAGTGATTAAGATCCAATCTAAGGATGGCAAACTTTCAATCAATAACTTCCTTAAGTCTAGAACACTGAAATAAGCAAGCTCTATGGTCAAGAAGAATGCTCATTTGCTTTAATCAACTAGACATCAAAGGTCTTTGAGCCTAAAAGATCTAAGCAATCATTAAGGATGAGTCTACTAACTATCTAAACTCCCTTAACACAATGGTCTTTGTGTAAGGTAAGTTTAGAGCAAGCTCTACTTGGTTCAGACATTTCATCAAACACCTTGTGGGTGGGAAATGTCTAGAGCTCTAGAAACAAGAGGCCAACATTAATCTAGCATTAAGAGAAGTAGACAAGCAAGGAAACAAGAGATCTAACACTAAACACCCTTAGATCTTCACTTAATCACTCTAATCACCCTAGCCCATGAATCCAAAAGGTAACTACTCACTAATAGACATGAATAACCCAAAACCCATGGATGATTGAAGGTTAATCATGCTTAGTGGTCAAGATTGATTAATAATCACAAGAGATAGAGATGAAAAGAAGCTCAAGATTAAGTCTTTCACCAAAATAGCTAATGTGATTACAAAGAAAACAAGATATCATACATCATTAGGTCTAAAGAGTATTTATAGGAGTCTAAAAAACGAGCTTGGGTCAACCCAACAAACCTGTGTTAACCCATAAAAAAGCAGTCTTTTTCGCCTGTAGCGACCATGCAAGTCGCTACGGTGGTCGCTACGCTCACTCGGGTGGCCTCCTAGCGACTTGATCATGTCGCTACGCAGAAGTCGCTACATACACTTAGTCATTTCTTGGATTATGGCTTCTCTTACCATAGCGACTTGGTAAGTCGCTACGGTGGTCGCTACGATGGTTCGGGTTGCATCTTAGCGACTTGGCGAGGTCGCTATGCTGATGTCGCTACGGCACTTCAGTTGGGACATGATTTGTGCTTCAAACATCACTCTTTTGTCCCCAAAACACTTCAAATGTCTCCAAAGTCACCAATGAAGGTCTCCAATACCTGAAAAGGACAAAAATGATGCAATGCAACCTAAATGCACACTAAACAAATGCAAATGACTAATATAAAGACTAGAATGAAGATTAAAACCATGCAAATACACAAGATATCAGTAGAGAGAAGCTTCTTTAAAGAATTCACAAATTCTATATTAAAAAAATTGTGAATTCTTTAATATATTAATCTTGCAAGATTTAGAATACGAGAAAACATTCAGTTGACCAACCCATATATACAAATGCATTTTTCTTATAGAACATCGATATTATTGAAAGATGAGAGAATATCATTTCTCAATATACATACATATATATATATATATATATATATATATTGTTTTTGTTGTTTATGTTAAAGATTTTGCTGGAGCGAATGAAAGTTCTGTAGAGAGGATGGAATCCGAAGAAAGATACAATAATATAAAGCCAATGTTAAAAAAAAAAGATACAATAATATAATTTTAATTTAGCTTAAGACTTTAAAAAAAAAATAGAAAAGGGAATCAGGAATTTTCTACAAAGTATAAACTTATAATATTGATTATTCAAGTATTTAATAAAACGTCTAAACAAATATTTCGTCTCAATATTTTTCTCTAATTTTTCTGTTTTGTTCGGCTTACATTCACAGCATATATATAGGGAGTTATACATACACATAAATTTATGTGGCGCTGCATTATAAAACTATATCTAAATTATTTAAGAAAATTCACTAGAAGGACCATAAGATAAGATAAGATAATGTAGTTTAACCTGATTTTTCATTTGCGACGTCGGCTTAATAGAACATCAAAATTAAAATTAAAACACTTGGTTCACATTATTTGTTACGAAAAATCATGGGAACACACATATGTGTGTATAAGTATGCATGTATATTATAGAATGGTAGAAAGGGACAAAACAAAGAGAAATGGTGATAAATGCAAACTAACTCCATACCATAACTATAATAACTGAAAGGGTATGGGAACTCCATGTGATCAGATTCTCATGTTTTTCGTATTTTGTTGATACGCTTCTCATGTGTTTTCACCGGTAGTAATTATAAAACCTCTTCATAGTATTTTTAGATCATAAATTTAATAAGTACTAGAGATTGACCCGCGCAGATGCGCGGATATTATTTTTTTCTAACAAATAATAGTACAAAGTATTGTCTTTGTTCTCACATGTTCTTAGACTTGGCAAACTCTACTATCTACACTTTCCACTTCTTGTTTGGAACCAAGAGAATGACCAATCTGACCAGCTACACCACCTCCACAATCACCAAACATGAAAAGACGCTCAGACATGTCTGAATAACCCGAGCTTGAACCGAGATGGTAATGCGTGAAGAAACTTATCTCTGGACTGTCCATTGCCATCGAAGGGTAGTGGGAGCTTGAGAAGCGACTTTTAAAAGACCAGATCCGTTCATGATTCCATCTCTCTTTTTGATGTTTGTCTCCATACATTGATGACACTACAAAATTACTACTCCCCACGTTCTCAGTAAGCTAAATCACCTTATATACATTTTTAAAAAAAATGCAACTCAACTATCTGACATATATGATATATAGAGACCAGATAACTTAAGAACATGAGTACCTTTCTTGTGTTGCAGAAGATAATAGCTTTTGATAATAGCCGCCCATAAAGATCACGAAGTGTATCAAACTTCCATTCTTCTTTTAGCAAAAAAAAAAAAAAAACTTCCACTCTTCTTCCCCAACATCTATATAATATTGTTTGATTCCCTGAAAAAGCAAAATGTTGTAGTCTCATGGTTGAAGTTAAGAGTTAAGCAAAAGAACCACTCACTTCAAGTGTCAACTCATCACGCTTCACAAGTTTTCTCTCAGGATCCATGATAAACTTGTTTGTCAACTCCAGAATCTTTTGAGGAAAGTAGCAGAAATAAAACAAATCTGAACATCGTATCTGTAAGCATCGTAAATGTGGTTTTTCAAAACCGTTGCTCAGCATTTCATTTGATTCATCAAGAATCAAAAGTTTAACAGACTTGGTTTGTAAACTTCCTCTCTTTATCATGTCATATATTCGATTCTGGACAGAGCATGTACACCACGCTCCAGCTTCTTGATGTCTTTCCAGTACTCTTACCACTGATCAGGCTTGTGCCTGAATCTTGGCATGTACTCTTATAGTCTGTATCTTCTTGCAAGTTAGACAATACCAAAACATGAATCATTGAGACCAAACAAAAGAAATTACACATTATAAATTCAGATATGTCACACAACCTAAATTAAAGCTTCCTTGTTCTAACCA
Source organism: Raphanus sativus (assembly GCF_000801105.2). Classification (NCBI taxonomy): domain Eukaryota; kingdom Viridiplantae; phylum Streptophyta; class Magnoliopsida; order Brassicales; family Brassicaceae; genus Raphanus; species Raphanus sativus. The sequence goes on from NC_079516.1 coordinate 48,012,185, forward strand.
TGTAATACAAAGTGAATAAGCAAAGCGTGCAAAAAGACAGATATCATCCAAATCTGTAGAAGAGAATAAAGGACCTACCTTTACATACAAAAGCACAGATGTAGTTCCAACTCTTGAGATTCGCTTTCATCATCTTCATGGTTTAACACCATCTCACCTTCATTACTCTCTCCACCCATTCGTATGATTCCATTCGCAGGATTCAACCATCATAATAAATTCCAATTCAATTTATTATTCATAAGATTTTCAAAATCTGAGATCAGAGAAACGTACATAAGATTACCTAATTTTACTTTTCACTACTCATGGCTTTTTTACTCTAGCTCCAGACGACGACTACGATGAGTTTTCCGCTGGAAACACATATTAGATAGGTTTAAGCTAATGATTATGTAAGATTATATTTAAAAACAACTAAAATAACATTAATGAAATCATTGGTTTAATTTAAGTATGTTTAGTCACAACATTGTTTAATAGGCCCAAATTTAAAACATGCCAAGGTAATTTTCAAATAGGACTCTATTTTAATAGAGTAGATTATGACAAATAGACTCTTAAGTCTTAGCTACCTTTTTCCCAAAAATCATAACTGTATATTTTTAAAGTAGCACACATTTCCTTTGAAAAAAATTTGCTTAAAATACCATAAATTAACTACAATTTTTCAAAATTATATTCAATCAAAAATATATTAGCTTAGGATTTAAACAATTATTAATTTAGGTCTATTGTTTAAGAAGTAGGATTGGTTTTGTAAACTTTTATAAATGATTATTAAACATTTTATATATGATTTAGTAGAGTTAGTTTAACCTATTCTATCACAAATTCAAAGTGTTTATGAGAATGGTCATTTTTTTAAGTAAAATTAAAAATGATATCAAAATCAAATATAACATTGAAGTGAGAAGAACGGACGTTGCATTTTGAGGTCAACATTCCCACATTTCTACGAACATTGTAACCAATTTGGAATTTGAGAAAAAAAATTGGAATTTGAGCCTTAGTTATTGTCATCAATACTTGTCGGTCTACTACATTTTTTATCATCTTATTTTGAGATTTCATTGTAGACATTCAGAAGAAATGCAAAACAACACTCCAAACTTTAAAAGTATCGTGATTTCCAAGTTAGTTTTACATAGAGAAGCTTCTTACGCTACAAGTAAATAATTATTGGCTGGCTTTAACCTATAACCAGCCTAAGGAGATGAACATGTAAGAATCAAATCAAATAAAATCAAAAGAAGAGAGCAGGAGAACGATACAGTTGAGCTCAAGAATCCCTCTGAAAACCCTACGTGATAAAACCTATCGAGATTCTACATTCCGTAAATCTGTGCAAGGGACTACTACTGTACAATTGAGTGGTCAGATGAAGGACGGACCAAAAATAGGTCTCAGCCCTTTAGAAACTGGAAGTTAGGGTTATCAGCGAGTTCAATCGCTGGCTTTACATTTGCAAATTCTTTTTCTTCCATACAGTTTGAGATTTCATCGGCCGCAAAGGGGACACTGAGTTTCACAAAGACAATGTTCATGAGTATCTAATATCTGAAGAAATTTAGGCGCCTTGTTAATATTTTTAATACCTGGAATCATTGTCTAATAAGAAAGAACGGCTGTCTTCGTCTTCATCTGTTATTAGAAGTTTCAAGTTAGAAATCACCTGCATCATCGATAGAAAACATGAAACAGATAATGAAGTGATATATGGAGAGATTTGGAAAAATGTATGTGTCTTTATTTGAGAACAGATAATGAAATGATATATGGAGAGATTTGGAAAAAATGTGTTATTGTTTATATGAGAAGTGTACAGAGGAAACATACCTCTGGAGATACATTCTGATCCTCCTGGTCATCAATTTTGCAGAGGGTACATATTCTATACAATTGCTGAGTACTAAGAGCCTGAGAGATTAAAGAAAGAGTGAAGAGGGCGTGACTATTAGCATTCTCAAAGCATCTTTCTATTTTTATTTTTTATTTTATCTTGAAAGGAATGTTTTAGATCAGAGAAGCAAAGAGTAGTTACCGGGCAGAGGTTAGTGGTAAGATAATCATATGTAATTGTGGACTTTTGTTCTGTAACCTGGAAGAGGAATCATGTGATATACTCAGGTAAAAGAAAGAAGAGAGAGTGTTGTAAATTTGCTTCTTAAAAGACAGACCAAGAGCAACACAGCTTGTCTTGTGTGTTTAAGTTCATCCCATGAAGACCCTACAAACTTCAAAGCAGAATTTTGTTGCAATCAAGATTCTGAAATGTTTTTGCTTACTAAGATCATTTTAAGACAATTGAGAATTTACCTCTTCAGTTGCCTGGCTACACCATTCCTCTAGTTCATTAAACCAAGCATTCACCTTTTTGCCCATGTGGTATGTACAGCATTCTCGTTCCAGAAGGCTGCATTGGTTATGTTACAGCTTTCAGTTTAATGCTTGATGGTGGTGGGATATGAGATTTACACCCCGTTAAAGGTTGATAGGGGAGTGTGATTTACCTGTTAAAGACTTGAACGTTGATGCCTTGGAATGTTTGGCTGAATATCTTCTGAGCAAGAAACAGAGGAACCTGTAACAAGAAATTTTTTCAGAGAGGACATTGAGTACATACAATCAGATTACCTTCGAATACAGAAAGGTTCTTACATAGTTTTTCTTCAATGTGCCGAGAAGCCGATTCAAAAGATCTATGATGCCTTGCCAAGTTTTCGCTGGTGAATTCTCTGTGGATGGCGTTGTGGGTGGATTCTCTTCAGATGTCTTTGCCTGTGGACTGTCTTCAGATCTTTTTGCCTGTGGACTCTCTTCAGATGGCTTTGCCTCTGTTATATCTTCAGATGACTTTGCCTGTGGATTATCTTCAGATGGCTTTGCCTGTTGACTCTCTTCAGATGGCTTTGCTGGTGAGTTCTGTTCAGATGACTCAGCTGGTAAGTTCTCTGCAGAGGGCTCATTTGACGAATCTTTCAGTCCCTGAAACATAGGTTGAGAACTAATAAGCGAGATGACATCTCTTTGCAGAGGCCATCTTAAAAAAAATTAATTTAATTTTTTTTAGTAAAACATATAGAGATAGGTCTACCTGAATGCATGACGAAAGCGCAGGCTCTAGTTCTCTCTTCACATTCTCTTGAAATATTCCAAATATCGTTTCAACATAGGCTGTGAGCTGCTGCTTGAAAAGCAAAGCAGGAACTCGAGCATCTACTTGTTGCACTACATCACCTGAAAGGCTTGCCGAAGAGGTAGAACGGAAACCCTGCCAGTCATGTCCCACAAAATACATAGAACTCTTTAAGTTAAAGCTTTTATGACTATATTAATACGTTTCTCAAGTCAGTTTTACCTGTGTCATTCTCCCAAAAAATGAAGTTGGCTGAGGAGGTTTATTCGCACTTGCACCATTTGTGCCATGAGTTTTCAAGCTTCTTTGAAGCAAGAACAGTAGCGTAGATGTGTTTGTTAGCCAATATGTCAAATTATCATTATCTTCCGGATTCTGGAAAAGGGACAGAATGCTAAGCATGATGTCAACTTCAACCTAACGCAAGGCTAAGCTTTTTCTTTAAGACACTACTACATCAGGTTACCTCTATAGCAGAACGAAAAAGAGGAACAATACGATCGAAGATACTGGTTTTCTCTGCTTCAAATAGTTTCCAGTGTATGAGACATTTATATATTGTAAACGCCGCAACAGGCTTTCCATGGCTGAAACCGATATTTTGAGAAACAAAACCGAGAAGGACGTCAACGTATTCCTGCATCAAAATAAAAAAATATGAACATAAACTTATTAACCAAATGCAAACAAGTATCACAATGTTAGTTTACATACATGTGGTTGTTGTTCGAGGGTTCGTCTAAAAGACATTGCCCCAAACTTTCCTGATGGTATAGGAGCCAATGATGATACCTGTAAGAAAGAGCAAAGATGATTTAAGTGTATGTAAGAATAGTTCATCCAGATTTAAATCTTTGACCACTTACATGATGTCCGTTCTCCATTGGCTGGAAGTTGTACATAGAATCAAAGAGGTTAACACATTTCTTGAAAATATTCTATCTAAAAGTATGAAAGGGATTTTTACCGGAGGTCCTGAAAATGACACCTGGGGTGACATTTTCTTGGAAGCTGAGTTAATCAGTGCTTGCTGCCGTAGAATTTTGTCTTCTGCTTCCATGTCAGAGACCTTTTCCTCAAGCCTAAAGATCAAAAAAAAAAAGTAGATAAGTAATGAATATGTAGTAACTGTTGCCAATGCAAACATATAGCAAATAAGAAGATAGATGACTGATACTTTGGACTTAAGAGAGAATGCAAATTGATTACATTTGCATAGATGTTTTTAACTGGATTAGTTCTGTCTCTGCCTCTACAACCTGCTGAAGCCTCTCTTCACAAAGTTTACTTGCTTCCTCATACTTCTTCTCTGTTTCTTTTACTTTCTTTTCCAACAAATCTACCAGATCCTGTTGGAAAAAAAAATCAGTAAATTTAAGAGATCCATAACCCACAGCCTTCTAATGGAGAAAGGATAAATCTCTTGCAAAACTTACATACAACTCTTTGTTTTCAGCAGTAAGCTTGTTGGTCATTTCACTATCAACTGAAACATCCTCTGTTAAGCTCTCTTCTTTCAGCATATGTGTCCCCTCCTTTTGCTCGTTTGGTGAATCATTTCCATCATTTTCGTTATTTTTCTTCTCTAACGAACTTACTAGTGCCTAAGCAGTATCATACATCAGATTAAATAAGAATAACAAATCTAAAAAATACTAAAAGGAGCTTAAGTTGAGTTACATCTTTAGAAATTTACCTTCAGACGTTCATTCTCAGCTGCAAGATCACTCACAATCTCATAATCAGATGAAACACTCTCCTTCAACTGCTCTGTGATGTTTGAGCTTGTTTCGTCGTGCTTTCTGTCTAAGGCATCGATTTTCTTTTCCAATGAACTGACCAACGCCTAAGAATTGAGTGTGCATGATGAGATATAGATTATTTTTACGAAACATTAAAATCTCAGATGAATCTTCAAAACCAATATCATTAGATTCTACCTTCAATTGTTCATTTTCAGCTTCGAGCTTGATGATTACATCATGGTCAATGACGGGAACCTCATGTTTTATTTGGCCTTCACTTAGCTTACTTGTTTCTTCATGTTTGGTCTCGGATCCATCAGTTTTACTTTGTAATGAGCTCACCAACTCCTTAGGAGTTATAAGAAAACAGAGTAAAACAGAGCAACCATAATCATTTTTTTTTCTTAAAAGTCTGAAGAAGAAAAAGTTCTCATCTAAAAAGGACCTTTATGGCCGGCCTTTACCTTGAGATGTTCATTCTCTGCAGCGAGATCATGCGTTATCTCCAGATCCTTGGAAAGTTCTTCAAATTCTAATTGCATGTCATGTAAAGCAGACTGCAACTTCGAGATCTCCTCACTTTTGGTTTCTTGAGTTTCCTCAAGCTTCATCTGCATCAGTATAGTGATCAGATGTAGAGAAGCAGCAACACAATCTAGTATTTATGGTTTAAGAAAATAAATTATTCAGCGTGAAAAGTTATGTGTGACTTTAAGTACCCTCATCTGTTTCTCAAGCTCTAAGCATGAAGTGAGTTCTCCCAACTCCTTTTCTAACTTATTCTTCGCGTCTTGGAGGGCTCCTGTTTCCTTAGCAGCCTGGAAGACACAAAGAAACCATTTGTTCACAATCATGTTGAATATTCATGACATCTCATGAAAGTTAGTAAAGAAAACCATTTTAAGCTTCAGCAATTCTCGGCGTGCAAGTTTCACTCTCCAGCCACATTGAGTGGTGATAGCTGCTTTCTTCATTCTCAAAAACCGCCTCCGACACAAAAATCTTCTGATCTGACTCTGTTGAATCAGATTAGCTTACAAATTTCAGAAACTTGAAAGGTATAAGATAAGAAAGAATGAGAGATCATTTGATGAGAGGTTTTAAACTTGCTTGAATAATGATTGCCGCTTTTCTCTTCATCCTGTATTGAAGTTCAACTCGAGCAGCCATTGCACGCAACCCAGTCTGAACATAAGTAGCTGATATACACAGCCTTTTATAGGCTGTCTGGCATATATAACTCCTGGCCTGCTTCTGAATTCTCAGAGAAGCAGCTTCTCTTCTCATGGCCCTAAACTGAACGCGTGCAACATGTCCTGTGGGAGAGGACTAATGAGACCTGAAACTAACTATGAAGCCAAAAAAAATCAACCAGACTTGCAATGGGATACAAAATGTATTACCTCTACAAAAGGCTTGGATTTCAGTTGAAGCGGACTGCAACATTATATACTTTTTACGCGACTGATAACTAAGGACTTTCCTCTGTATGATCCTTGCTGAGTGGCCAAGAGCTTCAGTTCGGTGAGCATCCAGCTCTGCCATCTGACCTGCCCTAAGAAACACCTTTGTCTTCCCTATCTGTGGTTTGAAAGATAAAATGTAGTAACATATAATATATCAAATTTCTTATGGCATGTGAACTAGAAGAAAAGCAGCTCGTCACTTAATAGTCTAGTGAAGTGTGTCCATGAAGCATATACGAAACTGTTAGATAAGAGTATGATGAAAACGCACCTGAAAACCTTTTAAGTCCACTTTTGCTAGTAGCTTTTTGCAAGCATCAACTTCGTCAAAGCTTTAAACACAAACAGAGGCAGAAAAGTTTTATATGAGTCTAAATTCTAAAACCATAACTTCTATTAGCAATATAGACTAAGAACTTGAAAGGTTAATTGCAGAAGTTAGTAATGATGAATCTACCTTTTGTTTGCAACATCTGGTCCTAAAATGCGGAACCTAGTTAAAAACTCACTGAAAGACTTTCTAGTAGGATATCCAGCACAACTAATTCTAATGGCTTCCATGACTCCCTGAGGCCAGGCAAGGATGTTTCACAAAATCATGTAAGAGACAACAATTTGTTACAGTTACAAAAGATGAAAACATAAGGTTCTCTGCAACATTAAGCTTACCCCACACCTAAGTTGATGCAGAACGTTAGCGTTCTCAAAAATATCTGGCTTGAGAACGTTATTTGGTTTAACACAGCGTACGTAGTGCGGCTCTGTTGTGCTCAATGTATCGAGCAAAGATTGTAGTTGTTGCTGTATTTTAGCAAATGATGAGAATCACGGTAATATATATAAGCAGAATATTTTTGAATTTATCATCATCTTCAGACCTTGAACTGAGAGCCTATTGATGAGAACTTAGATGATTTGGAGGATTCCTCTTTCGGTTTTGGAAACAAAGACGAGACAAAGGAACATTCTGAAGAGTTCATGAGAGATTGATGTTCTCCAACAACGTAATCTTTGTTCTTGTCCAAAAACAGTTCAGTCTGATAAGTTACCTGAAGTTGAACGAGGATACAATCATCACACCAAGTTTACATGTTTTGAGAGAAACTTCCAAAACAGACATATATATAAAATCATACGCTTCTAAGGTAATTTAATAAGATCACTAACATCACCAGCATAATGGCAGATGGTAAAGTCTGTACGAGCCAGTTTCGGTTTTGTAAAACGCTTGTGGCCGTTAAATGTCTGGTATAGCTTTTGCGCAAGTGTTTCATGTGTCGATCTTGGAAACATACTGCCGATCAGGCAAACAAAAACTCGGCCAGTTATTCAAGAAAATTAAAAAAAAAAAAGGAATAAATCAAGAAAGAAAGTAAATGACGGTTTGATACATTACCAAGCTTCATCGATAAGGGCAATAATGCCGCCAGGTTTCTGACATGACGCAATGTGATATTAGAAACTGGAAATCAACATGTACGAAAATTTGAACTACTAGGAAACTGATCATAGGTTTCAACACCACTTATTGTGCTATTACTTACCTTTTCTATAAGTTCAAGGACATCCTTATTATCAATGAACTCTATGTAACTCCAGTCAATCTCTTCTTTAGTATACTCTTCTTGCTCCATTTTGAATACATGCTGTAAAATAGAAAAACAGATGCATGAATATGGATCAACATTATATCATATCAATCAAGAATCAATAATCTGAGAAGAGCATCAGTCTCCAACCTGGTTGAAGTGTTGTTGCAGCTTCTCGTTTGTCAGGTTTATACAAAACTGTTCAAAACTACAAAATGTTTGTGAAAATAGAAAGTCAACGTTGGAACTGTAACACAATCTGCTATCAAATGAATCACTGAAGGAATGTAGGTAAGTAACTGAAAGCTATGGTATTAACAATAAACCATCAGCACATTGCTTGAAATATAATATTAAGAGAGCATATATATGCAGGAAGTAACGTAGCTAGTTAGAATTCAAATCTTAAAACGGATATTTAACATTAAAAGAATATAAGAGCGTACCGGTTAAGCACCTGTTTGTCTTAAAACTCTCGAATCCATATATATCAAGGACTCCAATAATGTATTTTGAACTTGGGTCTTGGCCAATAGAATTATTGATCGTAGTCACAAGCCTGAGAGCAATAAGTTTTGTAAACCTCTTTTAAAACTAAACCCCTTGGGAAAGAGTGGGAGTCAAGGTATTGTTAAACCTACGTACCAATCAAACAATTTAGAATAGACGATCTTGGCAAGAGCATCTCTGCTTAGAGCTGCACTACCAGGATCAAGCGACTTTGTAATGCTTTCACCACGAGTCACCATTACCCTTTTGCACAAGGAGTCCTCTAAAGCTTTCTCATCACACCTGCCAACAAAAGAACAAGCAGGGTTTCTAACACTCTCGTAGACAAGAACACTGTTGTTTTTAAGAACACAGAATACTGGAAAAAAATGTACATGAAAAGTTCTGCAGCTACTTTCAGATGGAACCGGGATTTATCGTCCTTGGGCTCTGCAGCATCTGATTCTTCTCCTTTTACGAACTCAATGTTTCCCAGATGAAGAATAGCAGCAACTACCCGGAAGATTGCATCCTACAAAGTTAAAATGTAAGATGAGTTGTCCTCGTTACTGAATATACTGATAATGTGAATGTCAAAAGTTAGAAAGTACCTGTTCTTCAGAAGTGATCCCGACAACGTCCATAGCTTTCCTCGTATCTATGTATTCCTTGGAATCATCAAATGCACTCAATGCATGGCAATTCGATTGATTTAGGTAGTGGAATGTGCTTGGTTTCCCTAGTTTATACCGCTCAATTTCCTGAAATCTCATAACAGAAGCTAGTTTTTGTCAGTATGAATATCACATACACAGCCTAATGTACGCATGGAAAGGGACCATTTTAACCTGTTCTGGTGCAGCGCAGAGCATGTAAAAGCAATGATAGTTTCTTTCAGGGTCAGAAACTTGACAAACTCGTGACCTCTCAAGCAAATACGTCCTAATAGCAGCTCCTGAGATTCTTCCCATATGATTGAACTGAATCTCCACAAATTTACCAAAACGACTGCAACATGAGATTAATAAATATGTCAAAGTTTTGGCTTCAACAAATACATAAACTGGAGAAGAAAAAAATCAAGAAATGTGAAAGAGACACTCCACCTTGAATTATTATTTCTGACGGTTTTTGCATTACCAAAAGCTTCTAAAACAGGATTTGACTACAGAAACAGAAAATTTAAAATGTGAGAAGAATAACAAGACATCTCCGGAGAGGTAGAACTGATCAGTAAGTCTATATCTATCTTTAATAAAAATATGTTAGATAGAGAGTTTGTATCTACCTCCAAAACTTGCTGCTCTACAGATCTTCCTTCACTCTCAGCTTTACCACCCATGTATGCAAGATACTGCATGAGCATCTTTGTGCTCTCAGTCTTCCCAGCACCGCTTTCTCCACTCACCAAGATCGCCTGGCTCACTCCCTCGTTGATCATCTTTCTAAATTTTACATTATTGATCGATGATTGTGAGGCCAAAAAGAAAAAATTGCTAGTTAAAAAGGTATTCAGCTAGGAAACAAGAAAGATCATGACCTATAGGCAGAATCAGCAACAGCAAAAGGATGTGGGCTTAAGTCACCAAAATCTGAGCCTTTATACTGTTCCATGATCTCATTTCCGTATAGGTGGGGTAATCTTTTAAAGGGATTCACAGCTATGAGTATATTCCCTGTGTATGTCTGTAAACCATTTTCAGTTAACAAATTAATTAGCCATGATTTTGCAGTAATCTTAACATGAAAGGAATATGATAAATAAGCTAGTGAATGAATTCACAAGTGAGTGTAAAAGAAAAGAAGGAAAACTGACAAGGGGTTACATGGATGAAGCTTACATAAATTTCATTTGCATTGTAGCGGGACTTGAGATTAAGAAGAACCCCTGGTTCATGCAAATAGGCAAGCTTTGTCATGTCGTCGACACCAAGTTCAGGAAACTCAGGATCCTTGGGGTACACAGCATTAACCTTTGCTACTATCTACATAACAAGTATGAGCATTTTCATGATGTAGCTTAAGAGCCAAGCAAATCTCATATCTGGTAACAGATGGATTTATGCTCAATAGGAGGAGGGAGGGGGGGGGTGCTAACCGTCTTAGTTTCGCATTTTACTTTGACCTGATCATCGTTAGATTCAACTACTTCTCCATCTAACCAGGCCTGTTCTGCATCTTCTACCCAGACGTAAGACCCCAAAGCTACCGCAGCAGCCTGATCAAAAGTTCAAAAAAATGAGCAACACGGAGAAATAGCAATGCAGCTTAGAGAAGAGACTATAGTACCATTGTTAGGGCCAAATATATTTGTTAGATTTTCCTAGAAACGTTCCCGAATAAAGATTTCCAAACGGGAGGAATCATTAGGAAAAGTAAATCTCAGAGAAACCAATTCAAAAGGTGTTTCCTGAGAAAGTTCTCCACCATGGATCCAGCGATGAATCAGACACACAAAATATTTCACTAACGTTTATCTCTGTCTCCAATATTAAGGCTGCATTCACGTTTCTGTCAGACGAAATTTTACCAAATAGAGATAGCAGAGACCTTAAACCCCTTAAAGCTTGTCCCTTTCCCTGTGCACAGAAAAATAAAATAAAAATATGCCCACAGGAAAGCAACAGATTCTCGTAGAAACTAGGAAATTTTCTGGCGTTTTCCCTCGGATGTTTGTTTTTCCTGGTTTGATGCATTGTCTCTCCCCCCTGGTTGCTGGAAAGAGAGAGAGAGAGAGAGACCAGAGATCCACGTAGACGTGCCAGGTAAGATATTTAGCTTTGTGATTCCGAAACTAACCCTATGATCAAACCGGATTGTTATTCAAACATTCTCCCACGGACCAATCCAGTTAGGATTTTTTTTTCTGGCAGTAGTACTAGTACATGTAATAATCAAAGTTTGTGTCTTTCTGCTCAAATAAAGATGTCTTGTTGATCTATCATATTTACTAGTACACTGTATGCTCTCTGACTTTTAGGTTGATTTCCCTGTCCAAAAAACTCAGAACATAATTGGAGACGAACTTTGACCTCAACCCATAGCTTTTTTTGTTGTTTTCAAGTTCCTCATCTTGTAGTCTCAGTGACCAAAATAGTCTCCTACTCAGCACAGGCTTTAGTTTTGTATCAGGATAGCTATTAAAATCAAATTACTGAGTGATATTCACTTGACATCTTATGTAAATTCAACATTTAGATTTTTTTTATACATCATCTCAAGTCTCTGCATTTGATTTGATTTATCTTATCTCTTTTTTTTTTCATCCAGCGTGAAATTTGAATTTGCTATGTGATAAAAGACTTTTAGTGTTTCTACAAGGAACCAGAGAACGCATTTTCTTTGTCAAGGTCCCAATCCTTCTACTTTATCTACGCCTGGTTAGCCCAGTAAGATCATGTCTTATGTCTCCGTAGAATGAAGCAAACATTACATATCTGTTTGATGCCCTATCTAATGCCATATTCCCAGTATAACAGCGATTACAAATAAGACCAACAAAGTAAAGTTGCCTCCTGGAAGAACCCATAACCTGCAAAATATCAAAAACCTTTTCGTTTCATATCACTCCTTACAAAGATAATTGACATAAAGAAATAAAACAGAGGACTAAACAGAAAGTTGTATAACATTGCTGGGTGAAGAAGATACCTGAGCTTCTTTCTAGACTGCTGAATATAAGCCATCGCAGGAGGCAGTACACCAAAGAGGAAACAGTTTGCATAAACACCTGCAAAATCCAAAGCCCTCGAAAACGTCGAGGGAAAGTACGTTGCAATCAGAGCTGGAACTCCAAGCACAAACAGCATCACCACCGCTTCAAATCCATCACGACCTCTCCCTACTGGTTCACTGTACGAAACTCCCCCATCAGTTACCGTACCAATTCTTCCATCTCCACTCGATTGCTTAGACTTAGACACAAGCTCCCATGTATCAAGAAGCTGTTTAGGGAAGCTAACAGCGTATCCGATCAAACTAGTGGCTAAGGCCGAGAAGGCAAAGCCTCGAACAGCAGATAAAGCAGAAGGGTTCACAGATAGAAGAAGCGAGATCGGGTCAATGGCTGAAGAAGAGACTTTGATCCTCGCAAGCCCCAAAACAATGAGGTTCCACGACAACACCATAACAAACGGCACAACACCGCCAACGAGAACCGCTCTCCGAGCATCCGTAACCGAATCCCCCGCGAGGTTGCATATGAAAGGAGTGATGACATGAAACCCCAGCGTCAGCACCATAACAGGAACCGCGGGTAAAACCGCGGAGACCTTCCAGCAAGACTGACCAAACGAGGCCAACACGTTGGACCTCGCCACGGACAGACCAATCGCAACAAGCGAAGTTATGGAGAAGAGCATGAGGAAGCAGAGACACCTGTTGGTGACATCAATAGCATCAAAAGGGAAGAAACCGATCAAAGTTCCAGACACCAGAGGGAAGATAGCATTGGCTAACAGAGGATTCATGGTGGGGAACCATTGAGAGACAACAGAGCCGATGCCAGAGACGCAAGCAACCATCAAAGCGAAACTCAGCGAAGCGTAGACAAAAGCCACAAAGATTCCAAATTTGTTCCCAAATGATTTAGTTGCAAGGGATGTAAAGCTGACCTCCGACGCGTTGTCTTCTTCCATAGCTGCGAAGCTGAGCTCAGCGACGAGGAGGATAGAGGAGATGACGTAGACCCAAGAACAGAGGAGAGCTACGGTCGATGGGATGGAGCCGGATCTGATGGTTGCGGCGGGGAGGCCGAGCATTCCGGGACCCACGGCGGTTCCGATGATCAGACTAACGGCGGCCCAGAAGCTTTTCCCCTTCTTGGGTTGTTCGTTGGTGATCTCCGAGTCCTGTAAAGTTTGGATCTTTTCGTCGTGAGTTGACTGAGTTTCGTCGTGGTGACTGCATCTGACGAGTAGTGAGTGGAGAGAGACATTCGGAGAGATGGGTTTGGTGAGCTGCGTTGGAGGCGAGCTACGGATATGACGACGGTCGGAGAACTTGAGAAAATTACTCCGGCGAGAAGAGAGTGTACGAGGAAGGGTATTTTGGGGAGAAAGATAAGATTTTGTGGGGGTTATTAGGCAATGCTGACGGAGAGGAAGAGCCATTGATTGTGATGTGGGAGATTCTCTGTCAAGTGGACCTGATCTGATTTGGTTTTGTTGCGAAGTTTTGGAGTGTTAACTGTGTTGTGTAGAGAGTTTGGGAAGTTTAGTTTAGTTGACTATTTTTTTAGGGCTTTTGTCTGGTAAATCAGACGCTAGAGCTTGATCCGTGCATCCGCACATATTGTTATTTTTATTTTTATACATTTGTATTTTTGTTTTAATAATATAGATGAGTCGTAGATCTTAATTAAAACGGATTAAAAATCGGGGTTAATCCTCTCGTCTCTCACTCGCTGCTCTTTAAAGTTTTTTTTGGGATGTGACATGTTTCTTGTGACACAAGGAGCTTCTTTTTTCTGAGTAAAATTCATGGTGACAAAGATGTTCATCAAGTTCAATCTAATCTCTATTGATCCTACCAGTGATCTTCGGTCTTATTGTCAGCACCCCGATTTTATGGATTGGGTTTATTAGATACAACTTAACTAATTTTATTTAAATATGCATTTCCCTATTTGTTTCTACAATAAACATTAGCTATAACTTAACTAATTTTATTTAAATATTTACGATAAACCATTTTTGTTTTTATACCAACTATTTTTTATTAAATACTAATTTTATGTTTAAAAAAATTATATCTTTTTTGTTTTCTCTATGAAAAAATTTCATTAATGTTAAAGCAAATACACGACGTGTAGTCTACTTTACTTTGATTTTTTTACTAAAAGTCAGATGAGTAATCTATATATATTTTATGAAATGCCGTGAATCCTCCATGTTTCATAAGTATGTTTCATAAGTATATAAATCTTGGCGTTTATTTCCTCAATATTTTTATATATTTTAGTATAAGATTTTTTAGTTAACTATTGATTTTATATTCTTTGTTTTACTTTTTTTATTAAATATTACCGAATATGTAACCTTCATTAGTAGATTCATTTCTGGGTTTTAAAATTTTGTTTCATCTATAAAATTAAATATCTATTAATATTTAAAATATTCACGACACGTGTTTATTTAACTTGATTACTTACTAAGTGTTTTAGTAAAAATAAGATATGTAATCTATATATATAAATCATCAACTCAAAATTCTCAAAAATAACTTATAAATATTTTTTACAGAGAAAAAAAGTCCAATCAAATATTCATCTTTTCAAGAAATGAGGTATTCCCCCAACTTTTAGTTTTGATTTTTGTTTTTTTTTTTCATAATCAATTATGGCTACGAACTACAGTGCTTCTTGTGGTTGTGGAAGAAGAACTCTAGGTTTCAGAATCCTTATAAATAGAACTGATGTTAAACTAAAGTATTTTTATTTCATTGTTTTGTAAAGAACTCTGGTGTCTCAAAAACTGTCTAAACTTTCAAAGATCTAAAAAGTTTAGCCTTGGTGGCAACTGATACAATATGGATGCATATTCAATCATTGCAATGTTTAACTTGTCTAAGCATTGATACTGATCATATCCATATGACAAGGTCAATGATCTCGATATTTGGATTTGTCAAAATAATTAAACTAATAATACCTTGATATATAAATAAAATATAAAATATTCAGAATATGTAAGAATATTGAAAATTATGAAGAACATTAGTTCTTTTGATGGAATGTTATGGACATTGAAACATATGTTTCTGTTCTTATAAATAGAGATTTTGTTTTTCATATTCGTGACATTTTATAGTATTTTTAAATTTAATACTATTTAATAATCTAAATATCTCAATTTTTGAATCCACACAGTAATAACACAAGGTTCTTTCCTGCTCTTGACACCTCAGACTTTTAGAATCATGTGGGAGTGACATGTCAATAAATGAAAAAACTTTTTAAACCACTCAGAACATTTTGTTTCTCCACCTCAGAAATCTTTCTACGCTCTCTTCTTCGACATTGTCGCTCTCGTGCAATCAGAAACTTCATTCAATCTCCCCTTTTTCAATTTGACCTTCTTCGATCTATCGGTTCCATAACCTTCGCTTTGATTTATCAAGGCCAACGACGATCGGTTGATTTCATAGCGAAATCAACACAACTCCTCCTCTCGCATCTATACTCAGAACAGAAGAGCACCGTTCACAACTCGATCTATACTCACAACTCCTCCTCTCTCTTCCTCTCGCATCTATGGTTCTTCTCGATAGAGGCAATCTAAAAGAGAAAGTCTCAACCTTTTTTTATTCTGTTTTGCTTTGCCTCTGATTTGCTTTTGCTTTTGTCTGTTTGTAGTTATCAAATACGCTTATATGTTCTTTAAAAATGTATCTATATATATTGATTTATGCGTGCTAATGTTTCCCAGGATCTGTCCAGTGCCGTGGAGCAATTCAAACTCGGTTCTCTGTACCAGGAAGGAAACAAACGGGTCTTACCTATTTCCGTGCAGATGAAATCCCAATCTAGGCTTTGGTACGTACGACAGAACTTGGTCTACCCATTATCTTTGTTTAAGTTCTGAATCAGAAAGGAAGAGATGTGTTGCATAGACAGTGATGATGGGTTTTGATGTCTAGATTTCCTATCCCATTTGATTTTGCAGGGCATAAGGAGAAAGCGTACACGGTGCTACTGACACGGATGAAGAGATTAGTGGTTGAGGCAAGAGACAGTGTTGTGTCCTATATAGTTGCTTAGTGCAAGCTGCAGAAAAAAAAAAAGAAATGATATCCTATGGTGTGAAGAAGATAGTGAGAGGTCCGGACCTTTGTTTGCTTACTAAGGTATGTTTTCCTCATGAGCTCTTTAAGTTTTGAAACCACACCCATGTCAGTGTCTTAAAAGAATGGTGATTTTCAAATAGACATAATACATAGCAAAGACAAGAAAAACATAAATATTAATAAAGTAGGTGTTGCATTATGTTTCTAATAAAAAAATAAAGCAAATGTAGAAATAGAAACCTACAAGATGAGACTGTGCCTAATCTTGATTTACACATAATTCATATAATCAATGAAACATAATATTTCTTTGTAGATTAAGTAGCAGTCACATACTTCGTCAAACTGTCCAACAACTCATTCATCACCAACCTCAATTTGAGAGAGTAGCATTTCATAACCACGGTAATCCCTTACACTCATCTCTAGAACAACTCGACTGCAATTTTCTAGGCATTGCCAAACAGCTTCAAATTTGGATGTTTTGCTCCCTTTTTTCTTGGGATATCTCAGAACAGCCTTTAATCCTTCAATGTTTTTCTTTGTCGAAATTTTGCAGCTTGCAAAGAGAGGAAGAGAAGATAGCAGTTTGGAACAAAATGCACAAGGTTTGGGACACTTGTGAGGATGAAAGTAGAACCTGCCATTAGAAAACTCGGTCCTCCTTCACTTATATGAAAACTCCCATAAACCAATCAAACCATGATGATTGTACTGATTTTTTTTTTTTTTGCTTGAATCACATGTGAAGCTGGAGAAGAAGAAAGACCATTACTGGATAAGATCTTTTACAAGCTTCAAACAACCAAGTCGAGAGGTCAGGTGGAGTTCAGTATTCAGTGATCATCAACGAGAACAAAAGTTTTGACTATAGATCCCTGCAATAAAACAGTAGCACAATATATATATACCAATAGCTACAACTCAAAAAGTTGAGAAATGAGATTCATGACATAGTGATTGGTGTCATGGAAGTTATTGAGAAACCAGAATTAAACTCTCATATATAGTTCCAGTTGGTTCTAAACGTCTGCACCAAAACCTGTAAAGTAGACAAAGGATAAAAAAAATCATGGGTTGTTTTTTTAAGCTTGGTCTGAGTAGTGACGGATGCTTATGGTTTGATCAGAGATGCGTGTATTGTTTTATACGAAAGTTATAAAATGAGATATGATGATGGTTAAATATTATCCTCGGGTCATCTAAAAAATAGACTGCACATTTAAAGTGATGAAAAGAAACAAGATCAACAATTAAAAATATAAAGGGATCTTGAACAATCTCCAATTCAAAAAGATATGAATTTCCTTTCACTTTGTTAAGGTTTTTTTTTTTTTGAAAAGGCCATTCTATTGTTAAGAAAAAAAAATGCACATTTGAATTCTTTGAAACTAACAAAAAAATAGAATTGTGTATTAGATCAGACATGTCAACACTATTGAGCCTCTCTTCTCTCTGTTATAATAAAATTAGAGAATGATTTTAGCTATAAAAAAAACTCTTCTAGAAAAAGTTTTCGTAAAGAATGCCCTTTATTAAAAAAAAAGTTTTCATAAACACTACATTTTTAGAAAGATACCAAAATCTAACAAAAAGTAATGTCAAAAATAATAACTACTATACAATAATATTTGTCATGCTATTAAATCACATCAAATTTCACCAATTTATTCTCTAAGATTTTAGTATTTAGTAACAAGCGAATACACAAATGTAGAAATTACAATATATGTTAGATTGTAAATATAAGAATAAGAAAACTTATAATTGATATTGATGTACTTATTTATTTTCAAAATATTTTTAAAATTATATTAAATTTAAGAAAAAATTAAAAAAAAAACTGCAGCATCGCTCGGGTAATTACTTAGATTTTGATTTCAAAATCTATCTTAATCATTTAATTAAGTATTTTTTCGTTGTGAACGACAATTATAAACAGAAATCGAGAGTTATCTAACTCCAACAAATATTGTCTATATAAACTAACAATAAGTATTTCAATAAGATGTATATACTCTTATTATATACTAAATTTAAATGTTTACAAAGAAACGTTATGATTTGATCTTAAGATATATACGTCACATTAAGAAATGATATTTATTCAAAATCACACAGAAAAGAACACATAATTTAGAGAAAAAAATATCTGATTTGAATTTTTCTATTAGGCCTCAAAATTATTTTATGGGATATCATTTTTATGTTTTAATATAAATTAAACCAAAAATTTTACTCCTTAGAATATAATATTTAATTATTTTCTTTTATGAAAACAATCCCATTGTTAACAAACACAACGAAGAATTACTATTTTTAAAACTACATAAAATGTAAAAGTAAAACCAAAGTTAGGAGTGCATTGTCTTACTAGATATGCATGGCTTCTTATATATATAAATATTCATCATTTTTTATTATAGTTTATTATTCATTGCTAACAAAATAAATTTTATAAGTTTAGTAACATTTTCTAGAATTGTAACTTCTCAAAATGTAGAAATATTTGTTATAAAATATTCATTTTTAATGATATATATATATATATAGATCATTTTCTCAAATCTGTAAGATATAATATTTCAACAATATTTATTAATTTTATAATATTTAAAAAATATAAGTATAAAATGATTTTAACAAAATTCAACCGCGGCGTAGCGCGGGAAATATCCTAGTATTATTAAATCCTTAGAAGAATCGTAACCTCTTCCGTCTGGTTGTAACATCTGGATGTTGTCACTGTAATCTCTGACTAACAGGAGCAACTCCTTAAACGCACCTGGAAATGATGGAAGGTCTGATTCTGATCGTGGCTCAAGTTATTCCCGGCCACGAAGTCCAGGTGCTGTTCTGCCTCTCCCCGCTTCGCATGGGAGAATGACTTTTCTAGTCCCGATCCCAGACCTTAACCTCATGCCGGATTCCCCACCCCAGGAAACCTCCTCAACCGCCGGAATCACCCCCGGAGGGTCATTGGCTTCGACACTAGACGTTGAAGCGGACAAGGGTTCGAACTCCCTCGCGATCGTCCCCGTACCGGATCACGAAAACCACGTGGTTCAAACGCTCGACCAGGACAACCAGAAACTTGACCGGTATGTCTTCAAACGGACTCGAATGATCTACGACTCTCTCCGGCTTCATCTCACTGTGGAGGAGTTGAGGCGTCCCGAACCTAACCCCTACCGGAGGGCCGTCAATCTCAAAGCTTCGAGACTGATGGAAGAAAGTGAGCTGTGTCTGCACAAGGGTCAACACTTGGTAGGTTCAGTCCCCGGAGTTGAGATCGGCGACCTTTTCTTTTACCGTAAGGAACTGTGCATGTTCGGTTTACACCGCCCGTTACAATCCGGGATTGACTATACATCAGCTCACCGAAGCTCCTTTGGCGTGCCTATAGCAACCAGCATCGTCGTATCAGGTGGTTACGAGGATGACGAAGACAAAGGAGACGAACTGGTTTATTCAGGCCAGGGTGGTCGGGACAATTCCGGGCAGCAACGTCAGCACCAGAAGCTAGAACGCGGGAATCTAGCTATGGTACAAAGCATGCACCACGGTGTCGCGGTACGAGTCATTCGCGGGTTTGAGTACGACAACGGAGTCAGATCGAAGGTGTTCGTGTACGACGGCCTGTACAGGATCGTGGAGTACAGCCTTGTTAGAGGGAAGTCAGGGTTTGATATCTTCAAGTTCACACTTGTTAGAATCCAAGGACAAGCTGAGCTGGGCAGTGCAAGACTGAAGCGTGCACAAACACTTATAAGCACACCATTATATGCGTTGCCTGCTGGGTATATAAGCTTTGACCTTTATGGTAATAACCAGGGTGTCCCGGTGTGTCTGTATAACGACATTGATTTTGACCGCTCACCGCTGAACTATGAGTATATTGCGCAATCTGCCATCAGTAGTGTAATAACTGGTAAGGGAGAGACCGACGGTGGCTGCGAGTGTAAATACTCATGCAGTGATGATTGTATATGCGTAAGGAAGAATGGTGGTGAGCTTCCTTACAGCCCTTACGGAAAGTTATTAAGAGGGAAACCAGTTATTTTCGAATGCGGGATTACGTGCAAGTGCGCTTATGGCTGCGCGAACCGTGTCGCGCAGAGGGGGTTGAGGAAAAAGATGGAAGTTTTCCGAACCAGGGAACTTGGTTGGGGTGTGAGGTCGCTTGATTTGATTCACGCGGGCGAGTTTATCTGTGAGTATGCTGGTGTCATGGTCACAAAAGAGCAAGCGGAGATTATGTCGATGAACGGGGATATGCTGGTCTATCCGGGACGGTTTGCTGGAACCTGGAAGCTGTGGGGTAATTTATCTGATGTTTACCCGGGTAATGTCCCGCCGAGTTATCCTACTCTCCCACCAATTGATTATGCAATGGATGTGTCGACGATGAGAAGCGTGGCTGCTTTCATTCGTCACAGCAAAGAACCAAATGTGATGGTTCAGTTTGTGTTCCATGACCATAACAACTTGAAGTTTCCTCGCGTCATGCTTTTTGCACTTGATAACATCTCTCCGTTAACTGAGTTGAGCCTGGACTATGTGTTGGCCGATGAAGTGGACGAGAGACTCGCCATCTGTAACTGAGTACTTGTTTCCAAAGCTTGTTTCTGTGTTTGTCTTTTTTTTTTTTTTTTGAACACATGTGTTTGTCTTTTCTTTTTTGTTGGATCTTGCAAACAAATGCTTTTGACTTTGTTTCTCTATTTCTTCCCTTATCTTTCTGCAAGTTAATTTGTCATATTCTTTTCTTATTATCTCATCTGATCTGATATTTTTGAGAGTATTGCCATTTTCTAAGCCGGTATGAACAAAGTCATAAGAATATGATTTCACTTTCAGGACCAAGACATTCAGTGGACATACAGTCCTTACATAAGAATATGATTTCACTTTCTGAACTGTGAATTTTATGGGAATGGACATCCATGGAAAAGCTGAGGTGGAAACAACTAACAAATAAGGAGGAATGAGTCAATAGTGAGTCTGTGTACCAATCCAAAACTAAAAAACTTCGTAAATGAAATTATATTTCATTCTAAAAATAGAGAAATTAAAAGCTTTGTTTCCATTTTGTACAGATTGTCATTTCTCTATTTTTAGAATGAAATATAAAATGTAGATTATAGACTCGTTTATAGATGTCGTGTGGATTATAGACTCGTTTCTTGGATCAATTAGAGCGAACCATAAAACAAAAGTTTTGTTACAAAACCCTTAAAACGAGACTAGATAAGCTTCAAATATTTACAGTGTGGTAAAAGAAATAAAGAGCATTCTCTTCCATAGTATATGATGAAATCACAAACAGTAAAATAAAAAGACAGCAACCAAAGATAAGAAAGAAAAAAACTAAAGAAAAAACTAGAAAAAAAAACCATTAGAAGAACCAAGAAACATAAACAAACTTGATAGGATCAATCTAGCTTCTGTGTTCTTCCTTATGCTTGCTTCAAAAACCCCACAAAATAAAACCTGTAACAACGTAATGTCGAACAGAGAGCTAAACCGGTTGCTTTCTTTGTCTCTCGTTCGGTTCTTGATGCCTTGCAGCTGCATATACTAATATGTTTTAGTCCAATATTTTTATACATGTCTACACAAACAATAAGAGACACCAAGACGAGATAGTCTACATACCAAGTCCATTAGCTTCAGAGGTTTTCATCACCCTAAGCCTTTTCACCGAGGTGGTAAACATTCTGAAAAAAAAAAAAATTAGATCATTATAAAACATTCATCAGACTTTAAGACATGATAAACTCAAAGTTTTTTAGATGTTTTTACCTCCATGGGACATCACCAACAAGCATCCAGTCTCCTTCCTTGTCTTCATAAGTAAGTACAAACTCAGAAGATCCATCTAAAAGCCTCAACGGTTTGGTGAACTGGCCCGTTAACCCGATAGTACCCGGTTTAGAGCGAAAGAACATATCTTCCAGTGTCTGCGCCAGATTCTCGTAAGAGGAATGAGCATTCAAGTCCACTTTCCTTCCTATAGCAACTCCATCCATGTTCACCTTAATAAACCCGACTTGCACTTTCTTGGCCACGTCTTTAGGCTCATCATCATCTACTTTCTTCTTACCAGCTTCCTCTTCTTCCCTAGCCGACTTTGCAGCTAAACTGTTCATCCTGTGAGATCCAATAGGTGGCCATCCCACAACTTGACTGCTACAACACAAAGCAAACCATCACTACTCAGGACTTGTTGATACCAAAACGAATCAATAGCTATTTTCTCAACAAACCAAGAACATATGAGACTCTTAATTACAAAAACAGAGCATTTCTTCATACATAAGTTAACAGGGTCGGTCCATCTGAATAAACTGAGCTAACTCTTAGCAATAGCCAAACAATAAGAGTCTTTAGCTCCTTTTTAGACAAAAGCTAGGAAAGGATTAAACTTTAATGACAAAAGACGAACCTTGAGCGAGGAGGAGATGCACCAGCGTGAGAAGCAGAGTCAGCAGCTCGTTTAGAGCCAACAGAAGGAAAATCTTTTGCTGTCAAGAGTCTCCCACGCTCTCCCCACGCGCCGCCGCCGCCTGGTTTACCAATCTTGGCCGCCGTTCCACCGCCAAGACTGAGCCCTAAACCCAGTTCTAGCTCACTTTCAGCTTTCCCCATCTCAAGCTCAGTAATCATTTTAGAGAGCACAACAACAGCAACAACAAACCCACTAAGAAAGAGTCGTAAAGAAATTCCAAAACAAAAGCCAAAAGAGACTTTTACAAGTGAAGAACTAAAGAAAACAACCTGAGAGTGCAAAATGGAAAGGAGACAAAGAAAGAGAGAGAGAAGAAAACAAGAAAACAGACAACACAGAAAGAGACAGAGAGAGGATTTTAAGGGGTTTCTTAAAATCTGGAGAGAGTTGAGGGGAGAAGAAAGAGAGAGAGGATTAGGTGGTGGAGAGAGTGATGAGAAAGGGGACCCATATGTCTGGTAGTGGTAGTGGCCATACCAACAACAATGCCATTCTTCTTCTTTAAAGTCCTTTTCTACTTTTTCATTTTTATTTTTTTTTAAGTAAAGATTTTAACTTTTCTTCCCGACATTATCATACTTGTCGTGCTCTCGTCGCGTTAATTGTTTTGTTTTTAAATGAAACTAGATTTTCACCCGCACGCCCGTGCGGGTATTTATATTTATTTTTATTTCGAAATAGTTACGGTATTTGTTTTTATAATTAGTATATATATATATTTTAATGTTTACCGTATAACTAATTATGTATTATTATATTTTTAAATGTATCGTGAGAAGGTTTGTTGGTCGATATTGACCAATGCTTATGATATAGAAAATGTTTGTTTGTCGATATTGTCCAAATGGTTCAATATATAATAATAATTGGAATTATTTATGAAAAAAGTATTCAAATTATAAAAGTTGTTTTCCTTAGTTTTTATGCTCACTTTGTAATCCAAAGAATAACGAACTAATAATATGTTCTTAGTTGAATTTCCATTGACTGAATATATGATAATTATATGGTTTATATTTTCCATAAAAAGTTATAAATTTATAGTGGAACAGTGTATGATAAGAAGATGCCATTGTATTTTTGGTGTGATTCCAAATTTATAAGACTTCGTATTGCTTAAAGAAATGGATGATGAGTGGTTAAGGCTTTTAACTAATTCTGGTTTTAGTAATGTGATTGAATTGACCTTTGTTTGGTTATTTATTACTACGTACAGTTTGGTTAGTTATATAAATTATATTTAAATGGTTTGATTTAAGTATTAAACATGGTTTAAATTAGTGACATAGACTTGTAATATTTAAAGAATATTGAGGGCGAATTTCAGTTTGTATTATATAATTATTACTCCATCTGTACCATTTTAAGTGGTGTTCAAAGATTTTTATTTTGTTTCATAATAAGTGATGTTTTCACTATTATAGATAATATTTATTGCAATTTAAAATTTGTAACCAATTAAAAAATGCTGTAATTTTTTTATTAGTTGAATTAATTTTTTTTAATGTTATTTTTATGTAACCAAGATAAATTGTATAGAAATATGTATTTTCTTAATATTTATGGAAAAACCTTAAACACCACTTAAACTGGTACAAATGAAGTATATTTTAGATTACATTGAGTAATTTTATTTGGTTGTGTTTTTCATATATTTTATCATCGATATTAGATATCATATAACAATCCAACATTTATATATATAAAGTTATATATGTATAAGATATATAAATAACGATTGCTTTGAATTAAAAGTACGAAAAATAGACAACTACGGGTTAGTATGTTATCAAAATATGATACATAAGTTTTAACTATTGTAACAAAATAAAATAATTGTTCAATTTCTATCTACTCTGTAACATATAACAAATTAAGATTATAATTTTTAAGAAAATAAAATGAAAATACCAATTCAATTTAACTGATAACAAATTACTATTGGGCTTAACTTTGTGTAGATTTTTATTATTAAATTAGGTTATATTAAATTGTTAAATGCAAAGGAAAAATTTGATAAATGCCCACTACCCGAATAGTTGAGTAATTATTTTGTAAACCCTATATATATATATATGAAACCTTAGAGTGAATTTAAGTTCACAAGATATTATGTATGTATAATATATTGGTTAGCACAAATTTAGGCAATATTTTGGATGCTAATTATTGACAGTGTTTGATATGGAGATTTGAGGAACTAATTTATAGCTGATTTTTAGTTAAAATTCAAATTAGGAAATCATAAATTAAACAGCAAAAATAAAAAAATATTTAATTAATTCAATGGCATTCCACTGTAAATATTGAGCAAATCTATGGGGTATTTCTTATTTGTACTTTAGTTTTAATAGATTAGATTAAAAATTTAAAACTATATAGTATCAAAAACTGTTGTATGTGTGTTATATTATTTTTGGAAAGCTTTGTTTAAACATCACTCTTTCTTTTTCTATTTTTGCAAGAATTTGTATTCGTTTTGATGATCACCATATATGGAGTTTATTTTGTATTCATACAATCTTACTTGGTTGTTATGCTTCATCATATTCATTACACGCAAAAGTGCTACATCTATGAACGTATACAGGCTAGCCAGTTTTGAAAAGTTTAGTTAGGAACTTAGGATTAATAATGCAATCTATATAAAGATAGTGGAGATACATCTGTTAAAATCTAATTGGAACGACTAATCATTTTTAGTCTTTAGTCATGCTATCATCGTTTGAACTTAAAGATTGCTATGTTTATTCATATCTATATACATGTATCAGTGATAATGATATGATATGTTTTCTTCACTAATCAAATGAGTTTCATTTTAATACCCATGTATTTGTTTTTAACAAAAAATATTGTCATTAGATCATGTATATTCATTCCCCTTGCTTATTTATTTATGTTTCGTTGGGGACTATGATTGATGTCAAATAAAGTGAGTTGCACAATATGAATTATCAAATAAATAGTAGTGATGAGATTAGGCATCATTATGTTTCCTGATATGCTATGATGATTCTTTGAAAACTTTTTTCAATCGCAATTGATGTGTGGAAATTCCCCTTTCGATCAAAATCATGACTAAGTGACATTATGAGCTCATATATTTCATACTCTATTGATGGATTTGTTAGAAAAAAAGGAACTTGGTTTTCTTTAATAATTTGAACATTTTGAAAATTGAATTAATAATTTCGATGGTCTAAAACATGACCGTCGCAATATGAACAACTAAACAACTATTCCGAAGAAGGAAAAAAAAAAGACAATATAAAAGATAAGACTTTTTTGTCTTCAACAATACAAAATTGCATAAATATAATTTTAGTGGCAAGCTTACTCTTATCTTGACGTAAACCTTTCCATATAAAAATATTTCTTATTTATATATTATATTTTTATTATTTGGTAAGATTGTATATTTCAAAAAAAAAAACATATAGACACATTGCTGTTTTTGAATAACCAGAGGTAATCCGACCAATCTTCCAAGACCAGGCGCATCAGTTGGTAATACCGAAACATGACGTAAATCCATCCTCTTAGCGAGAATCGAACTATGGGCAAATATCTACATACATTGTTGCATACTATTTATGATTTAGTTCCATGTTTTTTTACCAAATCATATAATTACTCTCTTCTTACAATTTTAACAGTTTAATCATCATTCTAGTAACATTTTAATCAATAATCGTAAGCTAACTATAACATACGTTTGTTGTAGATGTGAAATTAGTAATCATAAGATGTTAAAATTTCAAAATGTCAATATCATATTTACAATTGTATTTTAGCAAAAAAAAAGTTACACATGTGGTATTTTTCTTAGGAATTATTTATAGGACACTTGCATATCTTCAAAGCAAACGTATTCTCTCGGTTCCAGGATCCATCAGTTAGTCAATATCAGATATTTGATTCTATGTTTTTCAAGATATATCACATTATACGTTTGTTCTAGAATTCCGTGAAGTTTTTAAATTAGCGATTTATTCATCTTCCTCCTTTTGCAATTTTCGTCGCTTCTTCTTTGGCTATCTGTGTCGTTCCTTTATAGGACAAAAGGCACGAACATTGCTTTAACCATAAAGTCGGAACCCAAGTGGGCTGTGGGGTTTGCTAGATATGTAATTAAGAAAATAGATTGATAGAAATTAACATTTATTTATTCATAACCGCGATTCCGCATTAGCATTTTATATATTTGGAAAATTAGAGAGAAAGTTGATGTGTCGAGTTATAAAATTCTAAGAACTGCCATAAGTGCATAGTAATATCGATGTATCATTTATTGGTTGATTTCACAAAGTATCGGACGATGCATGATGCTCGAAAAGTGGAGAAGCGTATTAAGCTAAGACCACATGCATAAGTAAAAGCAGACCACATGCAGATACGTATGAATCAAGAAACAAAGACTCGATCATCTCAATAAGTTGAAACTTGAGATAAAATGTTGTGGGAATGCTAGAAGCTTCTCACGCTGAAACCTAAACGAGTCATCTGATATATACCTTTCAAAATATTGTTTACTTGTCTGTTAACTCGTTTCAATGGAAACAAAAATTCGTTATAATGGATTTACCCCTCGTTGCGTAGATTAATTTACTAGAAACGCAGATGAATCTTAATTCGAGGATTGCAAATTTATGTTTCGCCACGTATATAATACGTGTTGTGATCCTTTACGAAGTGCTGGTGAAAAGAAAAAAAAAGAGTGAAGCAACAGATAAATTACGTTTTAGCTTGAAACAATATTCTGTAAAGCTTTATCAACGTTATCTAGCGTTCGTGTATCTTTTAACTAATCAAGTTTCTATATCTGACGAATTATAATCGATCAAATTTACCGTGAATTGTGTATGTCTCCTGGAACATGCATGCGCAACTTGAAGTTAATATATATGGAATCATAAGGAAAAGACAAAAGGAGATTCATGATATATAATTTGTAATCAAATGTTCAGGGTAAATGATGAAGACTTCACGCTTGAAAATAATAAATATATTTATGCAACATATATATGTGATAAAGTATAAACATTCGAATTGTACCATATTCCAGACTTCAAGCTTTCATGCATCTATATATGTGTGTTTGTTTTAATTTATCGTATAAACATTTGGAGTGTTTGCAACATTCCTATTGTAAGTTTGTAAGAAAACTGTTAGTTGCCAAAACAAAAACTATTTGGTAACGTATTGAGTTTGTAAAAAGAATGTATACTGTAAAATAAGATTAAATACTTATGATTTTAGAAAGTATTGATTGTTTATGTGAAATCATTTTATAGAATAAAATAAATTAGTGTTGTTCTTTTATCAGAAAAGATTAGCGTTTTCCTTAGGATTATATGGCATCCGATCGAATATCATGCTATTGAAGAAAAGTCTTAGTCACGATTCAAAGATTAAAGCATATAGTTGATAATCACTCGGTACTAAAAAAGAAAACGTGTGTAATATTATATATTTATATATGACGACGGAAATAATATATAACTCGAAGACATGTAAGATGAACTTATCGTAAAGTAAATTACAGGAAGTGTCTTTCCAGCTGCCAATCGGACTACAACACGTAACAAAGCTTCTTCGAACAAATTGACGACACCTTCTTGTTACGTGTTTCGTTAGTGTTTCACACTAAATCAGATGCTTATGTTCTTTCTCGAAGATCACATCTTCTGTTTCATTCATCCTTTACCAGAATATAGTATATAACAAGATTATAAGAATATAGTTCTCTCTATCGCATCTGTTCATCTCCCGGATCATTTCTACCCACAACGCAAATCCCACCATTTATAAACTCACCATATTGTCTATTATTGACCATTTATGCCCCATATATCTGTTACTGACCATGGCTTATACCTAGGGGTGTCAAAATGGGTCATGACCCATTGGTTGACCCAATCCAAGTTGACCCATTAACCCAAATGAACTGTTTATTTTTGATTCAATGGGTTAATGGGTTAACAGGCTAATAGGTTAACAGGTTAATGGGTTAACAAGTTAATGGGTTAACAAGTTAATGGGTTAACAAGTTAAATAGGTCTATTGGGTTGGATCAAATCTGATCCATTTAAAAAAATTTAATTAAAAAAATCAAAAAAAATCAAAAAACAAATTCTCACAAAAAAAACAGAAAAACACAATTTTCCGCCACGACCAGAAATGCAATTTTCCACCAAAATCCGAAAAAAAACAATTTCCCGATAAAACCGGAAAATTGAAATTTTCCGCCAAAACCGAGAAATATAATTTTCTGTCAAAACCGGAAAAACGCAATTTCCCGCCAAAATCGGAAAAATGCAATTTCCCGCCAAAACCGTAAAACACAACTTCCCGCCAAAATCGGAAAAACAATTTCCCGCCAAAACCGAGAAAACCAATTTTCCGCCAAAACCGAGAAAAACACAATTTCCCGTCAAAAACGGAAAAACGCAATTTCCCACCAAAACCGGAAAACGCAATTTTCCGCAAAAACCGAAAAATTGCAATTTTCCGCAAAAACCGAGAAATATAATTTCCTGTCAAAACCGAAAAAACGCAATTTCCCGCCAAAATCGGAAAAATACAATTTCCTGCCAAAACCATAAAACGCAATTTCCCGCCAAAATCGGAAAACAATTTCCCGCCAAAACCGGGAAAAACAATTTTCCGCCAAAACCGAGAAACACACAATTTTCCGCCAAAACCGGAAAAACGCAATTTCCCGCCAAAACAGAAAAATTGCAATTTTCCGCAAAAACCGAGAAATATAATTTCCTGTCAAAATCGGAAAAACGCAATTTCCCGCCAAAACCGGAAAAACGCAATTTCCCGCCAAAACCGGAAAAATGCAATTTCCCGCCAAAACCGTAAAACGCAATTTTCTGCCAAAATCGGAAAAATAATTTCCCGCCAAAACCGGGGAAAACAATTTTCCGCCAAAACCGAGAAAAACACAATTTCCCGCCAAAACCAGAAAAACGCAATTTCCCGTCAAAACCGGAAAACGTAATTTTCTTTCGAAAGCGGAAAAACACAATTTTCCAAAAAAGCAGAAAATATTTTTTTTTTAATTCGATCAAATTGGTATTAACTTAAAAATGATTCATTATAAAGATGTTGGGTTGATGGGTCAACCATTAATCCATCTGACCCATTCAATTTAATGGGTCATAGGTCAACCCAACCCATTTAATAAATGGATTGGGTTGACCCATGACCCTTTAACAGTCAACCCATTTGGATTATGGGTTGGGTTGACCCATTTGACCCATTTTGACACCCCTACTTATACCTATTACAACATTTCTTCTAGTATTTAGGTTTCTCCGGCCAGTCACTTATCCCCTTCTAGTTTTAATTAAAGAACTAGATCATGATCCGCGCGTCTGCGCGAGTTTATCTTTTGATTCACATATTTTATATACATGTTGTATATTATTTAAGATTTATAATATAAAAAATTAGAATGATCCGGAACAAAAAAAATCGATCCGAACAAAAAAAATCAAATACCTACTTAGATCCAAATGTTGAGAATTCGAAAAACTCATACCTGAAATGAACAGATTTATATCCGACTCATTGAGCTAACTTTCAAACATAATATTTTTTGTTATATTTTTAATTCATTTTTTTGGGTTAGTAAGATTTACTATTTATTCGGAAGGTTTTTGGCTAACTTATTGGTATATATATTCATAGGTTTCTTTTTTTCTGAACAGGAAAAAAAAGATTTGGGTCTTGATTAAATTTATTTTATATAACAAATTACTGCTACAAATAATTTTTATAAAAACTAATTTGTAACAGTAATATCATTTTTTTTATAAATTAGTATATCATGGTTTATAGGTTCAAAGTATAGAGTTAGTCATTTTCATAGTATTGCTAATATTGATAGATGCAAGTTAATGAATACATATAATATATTGTATTATTAGTAATATGTCGTATAGTATTATATGTTAGTAGATG
Source organism: Raphanus sativus (assembly GCF_000801105.2). NCBI lineage: Eukaryota > Viridiplantae > Streptophyta > Magnoliopsida > Brassicales > Brassicaceae > Raphanus > Raphanus sativus. Next base: position 48,042,886 of record NC_079516.1, read on the forward strand.
TATTATTAATAATCTATCTTATAGTATAATATGCTAGTGTGGATGTATCTAGTTTATAGTAAAATATATGCAATATAAAAAAACATGCGTAGTGGATATAATAATAAGGTAAGAAGTAAAAAACTATGGTAATGGTTGATATTAGTTATTTATAAAAAGGCATGTCTAATAATAAGTAGATTAATATATCATTAATTACATAAGGTCCAACTTTAAAATCTAGCTAGAAAAAGTTGTAATGTTTCTGTTTTAATAAGATAGAAGATATACACTAATTTTTGTATCTTATGAGAAACCCCATTAACCATATTCAAGTTTCATCCGAAGATATGTCTTATCTACATCCGTCTAGCAAAGAACCAAACTTGGTAAGTTCAAAGAAAAAAAAGAACCAAACTTGGTTCACCTCTAATTATTAAATTATCTATTCTATTCTCACCGGCAATTGAGGGAAAAAACAAGAGAAATTGTCAAAAATATCATTTTTATAATACCACTTTTCATGTTTACACTAATCACTTTTACCATTACTTTTAATGAAGGTTTTAAATTTGAAGGTTTAGGATTTAGGGTTTAGATTTGATATTTTAGGGTCTAGGGTATATAGTTTAGGGTTTAGAGTTGAGGATTTAGGGTTTAGAGTTGAGGATTTAGGGTTTATAGTTGAGGCTTTAGGGTTTAGGGTTCAAGATATTGAATTTAGGGTATAGAATTTAGGGTTTAGGGTTTAGAATTGAGAATTTAGGGTTTATGATTTAGAATTGGGGGTTTAGTATTTAGAGTTTGGGATTAGATTTTTGAAAAACATATAAAAACAAGTATATAAGAGTGTTTAACCTTTTAATAAATAACTAGATTTTAACCCGCGCTTATAAAGCGCGGTATTATTTTTAACAAAATTAGAGTTTATTTTAATTAGATAGTGTATACTTATATATATATAACTTTTGAGATATTTTATATAGCTTACTAATTTAAACCTGTTCTGAATGCAAATGATATTTTAATTTATTTTCTTTTTAATATTTAACATTGTATTCAAATATCCATGTGGAAAGTAAAAAAATCACATATTTTATAGTTTCATTTTGGTATAGATGATGATAGTATATAATTTATATTAATATGTCTTTATAATTATATTTAAATTTGCATATATTATATAGTTTAATATTTTATTTAATATTTTTGTAGTTTAAATGAATGCATTTCATATTTTCAAAAAGTAAGTAGGCAATAACATTAGTTTAATATGTCTTTTATCAACAAAAATATTTTTTTCAAATCAATGGAACAAAAAATCTACAGAAGATATAGTTATAGTTATAGTTAATTTTAGAATTTTCTCTTCTTAACAAATATTTCACTTTCAGTTATTATTTATTTTTTTCAAATATAATATGTATTTAAATTAAAAAGAAAAAAACTCTCAAAAGTGAAAGCTATTATTTTAGATTGTTTTGGAAATATATTATGTTCGTATATTGTTTGAAATAACTATTTTTATGCTTTAATATAGTTGATTGATTGAATGTTAAATGATTATTTACTGTTTATTTGTTTAGGCGAATTTTACATGGTCTTTTTTTTGGGAAGTTGTTACATATTTGTAGGTAACTATTTCAATTACTGTTAAACACATTAAAAATCAAGATTCTAAGAAGATCTCAAAAAAATAATAAGGTAATAAGATAATTAAATAATAGTGTCATATCTTGTAATTTTATTTGTAAAGTATTTTTAAATATAATTAATTTGTTTTAAATGCAGTGGCATAAGTTGGTAAATATTAAGGTAAATTAAGGGTTATTTCTTATTTGTACTTCAGTTTTAATAGATTAGAAGGTATTCTTGAAAATGTGTCTTTAGTGGTGATAAAGATGAATAATAATATCTTCAAAGTGGTATTTTTGAAAATTCCCAAAAAACAACTTACCCACTGTTGATGGATCCAAAAACTACTCTTTCCCAACACAACACTTTATTAATTATATACTAAATAAATTTAGCGAAAACATTTCTAAGTTAATAATTTATGAAAAATGTATGTTTCGAGTAGTAATATTTACTATTTAGGAACGATGGAATGTAAAAATAATTCTATTAAAGGCATCTATCCAATAACACTTCCTAAAATGCATCAGTAGGAAAGAAATAGGACTATAGGATAGTAATATTTCAGAAATACTCTTTTAACATGTATTTATGCTTAAACTGGTTCACATTTTGAAAAAATATTACATTTCAATTAGAAAAATATTCTAAGAAAATTCATATTTTTATTTTAATGTTTGGTATTTGTATATGCTTTTGATATTCTTTTTAGAACGAATTAGAAAAATGACCATGAAATTGAGCTTAATCAATTATTTCACAATTTTTTTTTTCATTCACAAACTCCCTAAAATAAAAGAATATTGGTTAATCTATTTTATTTTGACATATTAATCGGTCTAAAACTGAAAATGTAAAAGTAGTTACAAATAACTCAAATCATTAGCGGAGGCCAAACGAGGCAGACGCTTGGACCCACCTTTCTTTCTCGACCCGTCATGATCCGACCCACCTCCACAAACAAAAGTGCATCCAACACCGCAGAGATTACTAAAACACGAGAAAATATAGTTTCCTCCCTCGCTGTGCCGGCGGTTATGCTTCTTCTTCTTCGCCGTCGGAGTTTTCCGTCTCGAGCTCTTCCTTCCTCCGCATGCGTTCGCCGATACTGGAACAATCTCCATCCCTACATCGCTGCTTTGATGACTCGATCCAAGATCGTAAAGCGGAGGAAGCTCCGTCCGCCACCGCTCGAGTTTCGAGCGGACACATTCAATGTTGCTATCGTCGTCGAAGCTCCACTCGCTGAGGATCGAACTCTCAGCGTCGTTGCTTTGCGATCTCTCTTTCACCTTCTTATTTGCTACTTCTGAAGACGACGGACCTAACTCGGATTCGATTAAAATCAATCCTCCAACTAAATTAGATCTCATCGGTGTTGATCTGTAGTTAGATTGTATCGGAGTCGATCCGACGATATTAGATCGCATAGGACTAGATGTAACCACGTTAGATCTGATCGGAGTAGAACCGACGATGTTAGATCGTAACGGAGTCGGCACTAGGAAGTTAGATCTCCTTGGAGTTGATCGAACGCATGTGGATTGCATAGGACTAGATGAAACCATGTTAGATCTGACCGGAGTAGACGCGACGATGTTTGATCTCAACGGCGTTCCGTGCTTTGACAAGTACGAGGAAGCGCGATTGCTGCTACGGTCATAATCCCTCGGTTTCTCGATCATCGGCGTTGTTGACCTTCTAGGAGTTTTGCGTGAATTATCATACAATTGATAAGGTGATGATGAGGACTCGTCGTATCTCTCACATCTCGGCGGTATCACATTGTAGTTCTCGCTTAATTGGTCCACGAAATCTAGCTCGAACGAATCATATCTCTGCCTAGGAATATTAGGAGTTTCATAAGGAGACTTGTTATCGTCTAAGTCCGACGTCGTCGTATGGTGTCCCGACGTCGTAGTCGTAGTTTCCGAATTGCTGCTCACAGGCTTCGTATTAGCCACACGGCTCCGCTCAGCTCTGTTCAGAAGATCAGAAACAACCATCGAGCTAGTATCACTTCTCGTACGACGGAGCAACAACAGTGGTTTAGAGACTATGGATTGGTACTGTTTCGATGACGATAATGGAGATTGTGGATTCTTGGAGCTCTCTTTGAAGCTGTTAAGATGAAAATGCGGATCCTCTTCACCAAGCAAGTCTCTGGGACCAACGGCAGACCTGTCTATGTGCGAGTAAAGCGGCAAACTTCGCATAGATCCGTCAAGGACGCCCACACCGATGTTCAATATCCCCTGAGGACGACCAGATGGCCGACGAACTTGAAGCGCCACGAATCTCATCCTAAGAGGTGGAGTATGGCGGTACTCGTCGTTGCTTCGGTATCCAGGTCGACGGTTTGGTGGGATTAGGTTGCTGATGAGGACACGGATTGTGCCTACGTGAACGTCACGGAACCAATGCAAGGTGTAGATTTCAACCACTACTGCTGAAGTATCTGCGTAGAGGAAATCCTCGCTGACTCGGAAAACGAACTTGTCATTCCAAGTTGGGTTAGCGCCGCCGGAGTAGTCGATGCGGGTGGTGAGTTTACGCTCGGAGTGAATCCAAGCCACCGCGTACGTCTTCATTTTACGGGAGACGGGAGCTAGTTCCTGTGCGGACATTATGTTGAGTTCTAGTAATTGGAACGAGTGAAACATCGACATTGTTTGTGTACAACGATCAATATGTGTTGTCTAAGTCATTAGATGAAATCTTGGTCGGAGTTTTAGTAAAATTGTAAGGGATATGGAATTGGAATCCCAAGTTCTTGGTTAGACCCCGAAGGTGTGAAGGGTTCTCCATTGGATAGATCATTAGATTGTTATTGTTTGGTGGCTAATCTCCGAATGGTGTGGATAAAGTATTGGCCATTGCTTCTTATCTTTCTTTTTTTGCTCAATCATTTTCTTAAAAGCATAGAGGGGGGGAAGAGTCACTCCTAGAATCCATTTTTGGTTTTGCTGTGAGAGGAAGATTAGATTAGGGATCGTACGTTATATTATTTAGTAGTGATTTGTAGAAGTTTGCTATATTAGGAGGAGACATGATTGTGATAGAATTGTCAATTCTCGGAGATATTATTAGAACTCTTTGTACGATTGACACCAGAGGCTAATGTATTGATGCAATTAGATTTAAATTGTCAATTAAATATCCGCTTTGGTACCAAAATATAAAAGAACTAATTTACCAAAATTTTATGGTAAAAGATTAGTATAAATTTACATGTAAATGTGTATGACCTTTAAATCCGAGGGCCCTACTGTCTTCATACACAGGTGCATGATTGATTGATTGTTGTTGCTTATCAATCTTGAGGAGCTGTTTTTATGGGTATATACGGCAAGTCTTCGGCCTGTGCTACTAATGGGCTTTTCTGATTTGTAGCCCAAATTAAACAGTCCTGGATTAAATCCAACTTCATTGTAGGTTTGGTTAAAGCCGCGAGTTTAAGCGTCACTCTCTATCTTAACTCGTGATCGGGGTGAGAAGCTTTGTTCTGCTTTTTCTTCCTTTGTAGCTTTTTGTGAACTTCATCTTAAATTCGATAACATTAATTCTCTTATTGAAAGTAACAACTGGACCACCTACCATATTCCAGTCTCATAGTATGCAATTAAATGCCAAAACATTTGCTTACAATTTTAGCAAAAAAAAAAAAAACATTTGCTTACAAGTCAGCAAGTCATTAAAACTTGTGCGGAGAGTATAGATGTTTGATCCCAACAGGTAAATTGAGATTCAATTTTTCGCTATTCCCCAAAAACATTAAAACAATTATAGGCCTCGCACAGTCACACGTACTTCATGAAATCGCATGAGCGACGTAGTAGTATAAAAAATTACAACGAGTATACCGTCATACCGCATGATATTTACAATTATAAACAAACGCACGTTCAGAAAATACTCAAATACATAATCCGTGAAGTCAACGTTCGCATTTCAAGATATTTAAGCAAATAAGGTTTTAAGAACGCGGTGGAATACAACTCATTACAAAACAAATAAAAAACTCCCCTCGTTATATTATTAAAGTTTCTTATCGAGCGAGATTTTGATAAAAGTACAAAAACAAGTTGGCAGAAAAAACAAGATGACAGGAACTTAAAAGCAACGTAACGCTCTTAAAAGTTGCAAAAAAAAAAAAAACGTAACGCTCTACAGACAAAATATTATAAAAACATACAAAAAAGATATCTAGCGTAATTTATACACAAAGAAGTAATATAAAATTTGCATCTATACAATGTAAAAAGTACTAACACTACTGATTCCAAGAAGAAAACAATAAATTAAATTGGGTTCTAGTGTAAGAATTGTCTCACATTACAAGGCTTGGATGGACAAACAATCGAGGAGGATGATAGAACCGTGTCGTATGCGGCCCCTTCGAGATTTGTTCGATCTCTCCTTCTGGAGAAGGACTGACTCTCCGGGAAGCCCTTACGAAGTGCAGAGAACCGGGCTACTCTTCAGTTTGCCGTGAATAGGATTCAAGCCAGCTTATCGAAGCCATTAATTCTGAAAGCTCTTTCTCAGAATTATATGGCATCATTGCTCATATTCTTGCTTTAGCTTCCTCTTTTCATGTAATTACTTTTCACTGGATCTCGCGTGAGATAATTAGTGATGCTGATACTTTAGCCTTTTTTTTTTTTTTGCTAAATTGTAAATATCATAGAAATGAAGCAGAAGTTACAAAGTTAATCTACAAACTTATTCCATCCTGGCAAAAAAAAGAAGTAAAAAACAGGATGGAATACAAAACAACCAACAGGAACAGATTAACTCATCCACATTGTCAAAAGATGATGAAAACCTTTCCTTTTTCTCCTAGCTGATATAATAACCCTCATCTCTTTATCAATTCCACAAAATACAGTTCTCGCCGGAAGAGATGTGTGGTTATGAACCAAGTTATTCCTCTGTTTCCAGAGATAAAAACAAGTGTCTGGACTGCCAACTTCTTTAGAAGCGTTAGCCTTTTCGAGCTTGACGATCTGATCCAAGATAGGAGTTCAGCCCAGGTAGTGAACATCGTAGAAGGTGACACGCACCTGAGCAAAACCTCTTTCCATACATCAATGGTGAACTCACAAGACAGAAGCAAGTGGTCTATAGTCTCCTCATGCTTGGAACAGAGAGGACACAGTGGCGACAGAGGGAGCCCCCACGCCGCTAGTCTCGACCTTGTGGGAAGCCTGTCATAGTTGGCTATCCACATTGTGAATTGGTGCTTCGGAATGCCTCCCTTGAACCAGACCACATCCACCCAATCTTTAATCTCCTCCCTAGGTCTCAGCAGCTCCCACGTAGTAGAGGACCTGAAAATAGTAAAGGAGGAGTCAGCAGCAACCCATTCATGTTGATCAAGCACATCAGTAGATAAAGGAAGTTCTATAGTAGTGAGATAAGAGTGTAAGTCTACTTCCTTTTGGGATCTTGGGTGAGGTAGAGACCAGACAGTGTTAGAAACAGCGTCGGCCACCACTGCGTTGTCTTGAATTCTCAAAGCTCGAGGGCCTGAAGCACCAATATATTTAATAAGCTGGCTCAATGGAGTCCATACATCGTACCAGAAACTTGCCTCCTGACCATTTCCCAGTTTTGTTTTGCAAAATTGTAGAGCTAGAGGTCTGAGCTCAAGTAGCTTTCTCCAGGCCCAAGAATCAGACGCCGAAGCTTCGATTGACCAGAAGGATTTATCAGAGAGATGAATGCTCCAGTGCCAGTCAACCCATAGAGATGGAGACTTGGACAGCAGCAACCATATAAACTTTAAGCACATCACTTGATTCCAAACAGAGTAATTCCGGAGACCGAGCCCACCCTCAGCCTTAGGTAGGTAAACCGTGCTCCACGCTACCTTGGCTATAGCTTTCTTGTCGATATCACCAGCCCATAAATCTGATGCACAGCGATTCAATATGCTTGATGCAACCTTTCGGAAGAATAAACGCAGAGACCCAGAAAGAAACTGTCCCAAAAATAACTGTTCTCAGAAGCTCCAGCCTCCCTGCGAATGACAGGAGCTTGAAGGACCAGGATTGAAAGGTAGTGGTGATCTTCGTCATCAGAGGGGCGTATTCAGAGATTTTAAGCTTGCGACTCATGAGAGGTAAACCGAGATATCTAATAGGGAGCTTACCAGAGATGAAACCGTAGTTAGCAATAACCATGGATTCATGTTGGTCAACCCCCGCTGTGAAGATCTCTGTTTTAGAGCTATTAATTTGCAGGTCCGACCAAGAGGCGAAATCGTCAAGGCACTCTGCAATCCCGTGCAAGCTGTTACTAGAGCCATCAAAGAAAATCATGACATCATCTGCGAACATTAGATGCGAGATCTTAAGCTCCTCAGTCCTCGGGTGGTAACCAATACTTCCGGAGTCATAGCGAGAAAGTAAAAGCCGTGACAGACACTCCATCGCCAAGACAAATAGGTAGGGCGATAACGGATCCCCTTGCCTAAGACCCTTAGTACTTTTGAAGAAACCACCCAAAACCCCATTGACTGAAACCGAGAAGGAAGCCGTAGATAAACATTGAGAGATCAGGCTTATAAACTTCTCAGGTATAGCGAGTGCAGGAAGGGCAGAGAGAATAAAATCCCAGCGCACACAATCAAACGCCTTTCGTAAGTCCACTTTGAGCATCCCTCTGGGGGAGATTCCTTGGGTGTTGTATCCATTAACCAAGTCAGTCGCCAAGAGGACATTCTCCGCTAGTAGACGACCCGGTAAGAATGCAGATTGAGCTTTGGAAACTATCAGAGGGAGGATCTCTTTGAGCCTAGTAGCCAAGAGCTTGGATATGACCTTGTAGACTGTATTAAGGCAAGAGATAGGACGAAAATCTGTAGTGAGGGATGCATTAGACTTCTTTGGTATCAGTACCAGATTGGCGGAGTTCCACTGCTTCAGTAGCTGACCTGATTTAAAGAATTCCAGAATCGCTTCGGTTACCTCATGACCAATAATAGGCCATGCCGTCGTAAAGAATTCCGCCGAGTAGCCATCCGGACCCCCTGTTTTGTTCTTCGGTAGAGAGAAGAACGCATTCTTAATTTCCTCAGCAGAAAAATCCTTGTTGAAATTTGCAGTCTGGGCAGTGGAGCAACTGAAGTCAAATAATAAATCCAGATCGCTCTAAATGAACATCTGTGGGTGAACCAGACTTCCTAAGAGGTCAGAGAAGTAGTCAAAACAGAGCTTTTGGATACCAGCCTGTGAATCAACCCGCTCACCACCACCTGAGATCAGAAAATGGATGTGGTTCATTGCCTGTCTCGATGTTGCATATCTATAGAACAGTCTAGTGCTTCCATCACCACACGAGACCCAGTTTATACGAGATCGCTGGTAAAAGAATGAAGCTTCGGCTGTAGATAATTCTTCCCAATCCTGAAGAGCCTGAAGTTCCAGAGAAGCATTAGTAGTAGAGGGAGTAGAGAGCATTGCAGTTTGTGCGAGAAGAAGCTTGCATGAGCCTGAGCCGTCTTCTTTTCAATCCCCGAGTAATTTGTCTTACTTAATTCACGGATGACATTCTTTAGAAGCTTGAGTTTCCTTGTAACTCTGTACATCGCTGAACCAGTTATGTTGCAAGAGAACCAGTGTACACAGATGGTGGGAAGAAATTCCTGATTTTGCAAAAGAAAATTATAGAATCTGAATGGCTTCCTTACTCTCAGCCTATCGGGTTCCAAGGTGATTGTAATAACATCATGATCGGAGAAGTCCGGGTTGCCCACGAACGCCACTGATGAGGGGAACGTCGAATACCACTCGTCATTCACCAAGCTTCTATCAAGTTTCTTGGCTAGAGGAGAACTCTTGCATTTATTCTACCAGGTAAATGTTGTTCCTCTGAAATTTAAATCGTCTAAGTTAGCACTCAACAAACATTGATTAAAATCCTTTATCCTCTTATCCATGTTGAGCGTAGGAACCAACGAGTGTTCAGCAAGGTCTCTGATCTAGTTAAAGTCGTCTAGAATAAGCCACAGTTTATAATCCATTCCAAACCGGTAATTTTCGCTTCCTGGAGAGAGAAAGTTACTTTAGCTAAGCATGTGTTTTAGGAAACCTTTGTAGCTATCATCTAACTCTTAAAAATTCAATGAAAAAATTGTGTGTTTTTAAAAAAGTGAGTTATAGACTTATAGTGCAGACGTTGCCTTATTGCTATTGGTAAGAAAAACATTACAGTATTATCTGGTCAATTTTCTTAAAGGGTGATTGGTCCGGTCCAGTCGTTAACAAAATACTTACCTATGGTTGATAACCCTATCTTATAATCTAAACAGTAAACACTATCCTACTATTATTGATAAATGATAACGACAGTTGAATAAAAACAGATACTTTTTGCATTTCAAATTCAAAACATCACGTAACAATCTAACATTAAACAATTGATATTCAAAATCACTAATTTAAAATTATAAGCAGAGCAAATACATTAAACTAAGAGTTAATAACATAAAGCGAACAAAATCTAACATAAACATTTCTTATATTTGTTTCGAGGATGATTATTAAATTTTTATAACATTTTAATCTTTTATTAAAAGTATTAGTCAAAAAACTTAATTATATGTAAAATAAGTTTAGATATTTAAATTTATAAAATAATATTTATTTCTAACAGAAAAAACTACTGTGGTACGACAAGCAATATGAAATAAAGGGAATATAAAGTTATTTCGTTAAATGTGTAACCATTTTAAATTTAAAATGTATATCTGGTTTAATGGTTTCTAATAGACATTACCGAACTTAAAATATAGGAAATTTAGACAAACGTCTTTAGCAGCTACGGATGATCAGATTCATTTACAGTTTTCTTTTTTTTTTCCACAGAATTTGAAAACATGTTTGAAGACTCGAGTCCCCTCTAACATAATGTAATGGTCCCATTTCCTCATCCATCACCGCAAAAAAAAAAAATCAAATAGAATATCAATCCGAAGGAATCCAGAATCGGAAATTAATTGCATGCACCTCGGAATCCACATTAGCTTTTACCTCTATTCCGGGGTTGGTCTCTTTTTGTTGGCTTCATCCCTCCTTATTTTCAATAATCTGCCAAGATAAACAAATAGGTACACAATCAAATAAACTATTTTGCCTTTATTTGTCAACTTGCATACCTGTATATACAAATGCTTTCACTTTCAAATCAATTTATTCTACATTAGAAAAAGGGAGAAAAATGTTTTGTGTGAAGATCTGGGATATCGGATAGAATCTTACAACCAAATCTTCGAAACCACTTTTGCTCAAATTAGAAGGAGAAATATATAGTTATGAAAAAACCAAATCTTTATTTTGGCAAAAGAATAACATCATTAATAAAAGGGTAATCCATTATGAATGCGTCTGGGTTACGTTACGTATGCATGTGGGTTTATACGTGCATGGGTGTAGAACGCCTGTTAATTTATACGTGTTTGTATAAATGTGTATTTAAAGAAGAGAAAACGTACCATCATATTTCTTCCTCATCAAGTTTTTGACGAAAAGCAAACAAATGATAAGAAATCCAAGACCAGCTGTTCCTCCTACTATTATTGCCACCGTTTTGCCTGTTGTTCCTGTCCCATTTCTCTTTATTTTATTCTTTATTTCAATAAACCATTATATATATATAAATGAAAATTTTATTAGGAAAATTAAATCCCCAATAGTTCACACTCAATTTTAAATGTTAACTAAATAGAATGTTGAAAAAACGAAAAAGCAAAAGTAATATTTGAAAAAAAAAGTATATCAATTGGATTGGAGCCTGAAAATGAAAGAACAAGTCTCACACTGAAGTCTTTTGAATTAAAGTTGAACATTAAGTATTATTTTAAGTCAAATAAAAAGTTTAATTAAATTTAAATCGTACTATACTTTAAACCAAAAAAAATATAAACACTTTTTCAAGATTAATCTAATTTGTACCTGAAGAAGAAGAACCCGAAGAAGAGCCAGAGCTTGACGGAGAAGAAGAAGCTCCTCTGGGAACACCATTAGGGTAATACTTATAACCGATGAAACACTTGTGAAGATAAATCTGACCAGAACTCGAGCTTCCACATTCCACTTGAGCCTTCTCTAACGCGTTCTTGATGCAGCCGCTACAATCTGAATCTCCTACATCGCCTTCGCATTGTCCTAAAACGTAAACAGATTCGTACGTCGTCGCGTAGAAGCCGTGCCCTGAAACGACTCCGTTTTGCATTACACCAAAGGCAGTGTCTCTCCTTTCTTCGAACCCTGTTCCGGCCACGTTGTTCTTCCCACATGTCTTGAATAACATCTCCATTCCTGAGAAAGATATTAAACCGGAGTGAAAATTAAGTTATTCACTCTCGGTTCGGTTTATATTTAACCGTAAATGGATAACCTAACATTGAAACACCCATTTCTCATAATAACTCAACCAGCTAATCCAAACCCGGTTTGGTATAATTAAAAACGAAGAAACAATCTTAAACCCCCGAAATCTTTACTGTTGAACCGGAGAAAACCTGATGCTTAGTCCGTTTTTTCAAATACGGATTAGTTATAGACAAATTTCGGTTTAGCATAACCAAAATTCAAACATTAAGACTAAACCGTGTAAGTGAACCAAGCACTGAGATTAAACCGGATATTGTGGGTTTTACCTGAAATTTGAGCAAAGCCAGCAATTTCATAGAGAAGATAACAGCCGGAGAGCTGAACTCTAGAAGCAATGGTTTTGCCGCAGAGCTTCCCGGAGAGAACAGGGAGACGGCTAACACAGTTGTAACAGTCGTTGTTGCTCAAGTCACCTCTACACTGGAAAAGACCAGTAATGGTGGTTTGGCTCGTCGTACCAGTAGTGGTTTTGTAGAACTTGGTTTTAGTTGACTGAGTGACCAATGAGCCAAACATTGCCGAGAGAGCCTGCGAGTAAAGACCAGACGGATCTGAGAACTGCTGTCTCGCGCATCCTTTGTAGATTAAGTTTGTGTAGTCTGGTGATGCAGACTCCACTTGCTTGAGATCTGAGAACAGAGCCAGGGAGAGTATGATGATGATGCAAAGAGAGGAGAGCTTGAGTGATAAACCCATGCTTGGTTTTCTTCTTTGTTTGTAAGTGAGTGTAGTGGTGGAAAAGAGATTTTGAGGTGTTTTCTATGTTTTTCTGAGGAAAATATTTTTGGAAATGGATGTGAAAGATTGAATCCTTTTTTTTTTTGGTGGGATTTTGTAAAATTCTGTGGATGGTAATGGCTCCTCAGTAAAAGCTCTTTATTTTCCTTTTTCTTCTATTGGGTTTCTGGTTTTAATGGTGAAAGAGAGAGAGAGAGGATTTTGTAGGCTTTGGATGACCAATCTTATCTCTCTCAATAGATGTGGAAGAGAGAGAGTAGTATAAAGAAAGAGAAGTTCTATTTATTTTTCTTATTTTATGTATAGTAAAACAATCAATCAAACACTCTTCAGCCACCAGTCTTTAAGTACAGTACAATGTGTCTGGTGAAATGCAGGCTTTCAGTAATTCCGAATATCATTTATTGATTTACGCTGTTGATTTATTCCATAATTCCCTTTTTACCAACCTATTTTTTGTTTTGTTTGGGGTCAAATTTTACCAACCTAATTAAAAAGGAGATTCATGCTTAGTAATTTAAAGTAACTAATCTTTCAGCTCACTTTACTTTATGAAATAAGCATCCACGAATCCACCTTTATATGGTACTAAAATAGCTAGTAAGTTTCTAACGTCTATATTTTGTACTTGTTACTAATCCTACTCCAAAAAAAAGTTTCTAGCATTTATGTATCATTTGAAGGTAACTTGTATTTTGTAGTTGTACATTATGGTTTATTCAAATTGTAGATAGTCCCATATGTACATAAATGTTTCAATTATGGAGAGACATTCTTTAGAATTTTTTTAAGAAACACGTGGTTATCTATCACTTAACAAGAATTTGCAATCCTGGTCATAACAAAGGAAGGGCATGATTTGCAGGTCTCAATACCAAAACTTTAAACAATCTTTTTCATTGAGATTAACCAATATTGGAATTGCAAAAGGAATCTGATATTCGTTGGAAAATGTAAACACTGTGATTTTGATCCCAGTCCAGTACAGTCAACTGTATCTTTTACCTCTTTTTCTTTGGACAACAATTTTCAGTCAATATATATTTTCAGTCCAGTCTTATACTCTTATTAATAAAGCATAATGATGAAACATAAAGGAGACAAGCAGACATCATTTTTCATGTATGGGCAAGTATCAGCAAATAAGTAACTCACCTAGTCACGTTAGTATGGAACATAGCCACTACCTAGTACAAATTCCGGTTCAACCCAATCGGTTTAGGTTCTACATTTTTAAAAAGTTAGCTTCGAATTCGATCGTTGCCAACAGAAATAGAAAGCTTTTGGTTTGAAGGTACATGGAAAGAGAGAGACAAGAACATATTAGACAGAGAAACAGAGTAAGAAAATTCAAGTGTGTGCGAACTGTGGTCGTTTGGATCCCATATGAAGCACCACCGAAGAAACAAAACACCATGACAACTTCCCATAGCTTTCAAAACAGTAAGATACAAGAGAAGTTGAGGTTCAAATGAACATCTGCAATTTGCTGCCTGAGTTTTCTAAACGGATTCTTCACGAGTCTTGTGCAGAGTCATCATCCGCGTTGGCGTTTTCGTCACCAGGAAGACCAAATATCCGTAGGTTACGGTCCATTGAGCCAACTGCAACGTATTGTGCATCTGGACCAAACTTCACACATGTAGCTTTACCTGCATGTACAAGGGTGATATGCAATTTTAGGAACATAATCGCCAATGTGACCAATGCAAAAGAGTTAGTGAAAGGGATCTTACCAGTGCCGGAAAGATCTGGGAGTGTCTTGATAAGGTTCCATTCAGCTTTCACACTCGCCGTCTGGTACAGTCTGCACCCGTTACAAAACATATTGTTAAAGTTTAGAAACCCAAGTGAGCTTGGCGGCCTCCTTGACCAATTAAATTCTAAAACGTGTAATCACCTGATATCTGATGCAGCAATACCAAGATAAGAACCGCTAGGATCAAATTCCACTGCACAAAAAGTATTTTTATTCAGTTATCTTATACATTGAGTTCTCTCTATCAACAAAACGACCAGAGCTAGGAAGTATTTGTGTACCAGAGTTTGCGTCTGCAGATGAGAATGACCTGAAGTTCCTTAACTTGCGCAGGTCCCACAGTTTAACACCATCCTCGGCAGCAGTCTGTACAGTTGCGGAACCAAAAAAATAAGTATTCATGTACGCAATTGATAGTTGCATTTGCACTTCTCGGAGTTTGTTCAAAGTACTCACCGCGAGGAAATAACCATTCTCGGAGAAAGATATAGAGGTAACTTCACCGGTGTGTCCATCAAACCTCGCTACATTTGCCTATTATCCAACACAACAATTTGAATCAAATTAAGTCTTGTGGACATAATATTTTTAAGAGGTAATATAATCCAGAAGGCAGAGTTTTTACCTGACTTTTAACATCCCAAATCTTGACAACAGATTGAGAAGTACCGGTTCCCAGAATGAGACCATCAGGATGAAAAGCAGCAGCCGTGTAATCCACCTTCTCAGATTCATCTGCTACCTGAATAAACACGAGAAATATGAAAATGGCCTATACTAGGAGTACACTCATCATACATTGACCTTATGTAATCATCATATACTCAAAGCTATACAGGAAGACACGTTTAGTTGCTTCTTTGATGATATAGATTAGGTACCTTTGCAAGGCATAAGCCAGAGGAAAGATCGTAGAAGCACCATGTACTGTCAAGAGACGCCGACACAAAGTATTTATTTGTGGCATGCACAGTTACAGCTCGCACCTGGAAAAAGCATAACCGCTAGTAAGTCAATGAAAAAGTGTATGAATAAAATAATAAAACAGACCGTAAAAGTGAAGAACTTCATGCTTACCTCTTCAGAATGATCATTCAACGTATGCCCACAAGCATACTGCCCATCCCCAGAATCCCGCCACACACGGACTGTCTGCAGGTAAGTATTATTTAGTAATATAACGACAATTACAAAACAGAGTATCAAACAAAATGGAAAAGATTTCTGGTGTGAGTGAGCGAAACGTTTTTACGCAGCAAACCAAAAAAATTCAAAGATTGCATCTACAGATTTAGATTTCATGGCTACAAATGCGTCAGCCATCCACTACTTTTCAGAATAGATGCAAAAACAACGCTGGTTTACAACCTACAGCAATAGTGACTACAACTACGTAATATTTGAAACTATGGATTTCAAATCTGTAAATATAGCTTGAGTTACCTTGTCAGCTGAAGCAGTCAAAAGAAGATCACTGTCACCTACAAATTTTACACTTGTAACCTACAAAAGAGTCGACAGATATCAAGCACAGAGCTAACAAGAAGAGCAAAAAATAATTTGGCAAAATTAAAGACCTTTTTCGAGTGACCAGTCAGTGTCGACAAGATTTGCCCTGAAGGGCGATCAAAGATAACAGCAGTTGCATCAACTCCTCCAGTAGCAATGACATCCTGATTACCATTTAAGAAAATGAATAATACTAAGAGGTAAGCTTTTTCACACCAAAATCAGTGTAGTACATGTAAACCAAATACGGATCGCAGGTCATAATACAAGAAACTATCAGACACGAGCTATTGGTATACCTAATATGAGGACATATAAAAAACATTGCCGAACCTAGGACTCAGAGGCTGTAATGTATTCCAAATGTATGAATACAAGTCTGCTTGTCCGTTTTCACATGCTATGCAGTGACTCCGCAAACAAAGAAAAATAAGAATAAAGTGATTAGAAACCTTAGAATGTAAGATGTCCATAGAACAAATGCCAGGTTTGTTGGTCTTGTGAAGTGGGTGGCTTGATAGCTGAGTGAACCTCCCCAAAGCATCTATTGAAGCCAATTTTTCAGGAATCTGTAGAAAATGATAAAACTATCAAGACAGCAGGAACCAATGCAAGAAAGCAAAACACAGACCATTTGTGAATCGGCTGGAACAAGCGAAAAAACATGCAAAGAGAGTCAGGAAGTAGCAAAATTTCGTCTTTACGTTTCAAACGCATACTAGAATATAAATACATATATTGAGTAACATGAATCATAACTTCCACTTCTACATTGACTGTAACAAGCATAAAAACGATACTTAAAACTGCAAGTCTCAGGTTTTGTCATCTAACTTACAAATGTATGATTAAAAATTGATGGTAGTTAATATTTAGTACCTGTCGCTTTTTGCGCTTCTGGGAGAGAGCAGCATTGCAATCTGTCAATTCCGTGATGATGTCAGCAGAAATGCCAGGACACAACTTCTTCGCATCAGGACCTGTCTCCTCATCACGCGCAGCTGATTTACAGCAAAAGAGTACAGTAACATGTTACAAAGATAGAAAACTAATTAGACAGCATATTATAGGTAAAAAGTGTATAATCATACCTCGTTTACCATTACTCAGAGGAGCATTAGCTGTCACAGCCTCTGTGGAAGCAGGTATATGTCGCTCAACCTCTGCAAGCAATTGGCGTGCTTCATCTCTTTCTTTTTTAAGTCTAGCAATCACGCGACAAGCAGAATCATGCTGCAAACAAAAGGCAATTTTTTTTCCACAAACACACTTAATAAAAGATGAAATGGTTGAGGAAATTAAAACAAGGGTTATTAAATTAACAAACAAAAAAAAACGAAATTACCTGGTACAATGCATGACTCAGCTCTTGCCTTGCAGTATGCAGTTGTTGCTCCAGTGCAAAATTTGAGAGCATCAAACCATCCCATTCCTACCAGTGCAAAACAGATAAACTTCTCACGCAATGACCTTATATAATTCAACCTAACTAATTAATAATTTCTATTGATTTAGCAGTCAGAAAACGAGCAGATGATCAATATAATAATTGTTCAGTTAACCAAATCTTGTATAATTCCAATAAACCTTATAACCAACCCTGAACTATTCCAAGTCTATCAACCAAACTCTACATAACAAAAAAAAAAGAAGAACATGTGGAACTTTTATAGTGAATTCCCATAAAGAAAAACAGGCACAAAGCCAAGAGAATACTTTTTTTTTTTGACATCGACCAAGAGAATACTTAGTAGGAGAAAAGTTGGAAAACATCTAAAAGCTTACATTCTGGAACGTTCCAAGCAATCCAGGGATACTAGCTGTATGCAATAGTTTCGGTTTTATGACCTGCAGAACAGTAACGGCTTAGCTGAATATCTTAAAAAGTTCTCCAGATCAAATACTAAAAAAATAAGAAAGCATACTACCTTCCCAGATTTGATGGGAACAATGTCATCAATGGTAAGAGACTCCCCAGTAACCGGGCACTTCCCATAATCCTACATATGCAGAAAAAGAAACATATATAAAAAAACCATTAGAAGGTGATAATCTAAAAGGACTACAACTGTGAGATAGAATGTTGATAACAACCAAGATCTTATCCATAAAACTGAAGCTACAGACTCAACGACTGAAATCTACGGATTCATCCAAGGGCGGATCAAAATTTTGATTAGTTTTTGGATAATAAGTACTGTAGATCCGCCACTAGATTCATCAAGCAAACTCGAATCATCATCCTAGACCTGAATTATTGCTAAGAGAGAGCTATAGATTCATGAATCAATCTCAAGGAAACAGCTCGAAGCTTTACCGATATATGACTCTCGATTAATCGCCTCTCGAAGAGCAAACCTGACTTGGTCGAAACCACAGGCACCTCGGGGACTTCTCCAGAAACTGCACGGAGTAAAAAAGCAGTGACGTCACCAAATCAGCCAAAAGAAAAACCCTAAATCGGCAAATTGAGAAGAAAGAGAGAAAGAAGTGGAAGTTTACTTGCACAGTTCATCATAGAGAGAGAGAGAGAAGGGATGAACACGACGACGAGCGAGGAGTTAGGATGAAATGGAACTCCCTCTGAGGTGGCAGAGTTAGGGTTTTATCTTCTCCGGTCCGGCGCTACAAATCAAATCACGGAAGCCGGGAAATTGGTGGAGAGAGAGAGAGAGAGAGACTAGCACTCAAGTGGTGATTAAGGGTTCGATTTTGTGAAACGATGGGCCTTTTGACGGTTAATATGTTATATATGGGCTTTCTGACGTACTTGGGCTTTTAAGTTCCCAAAATTTACAATATGATTCATAAGGAGGATATATCACATATTGATTTTTGATCAAAAAAATTATCACATATTGATTTTTGATCAAAAAAATTATCACATATTGATTGTTGATCAAAAAAAATTATCACATATTTTTGTTTTAAAGGATGTTGTCACATTTTCTGTATGAGTAGAAAACTAAAGATAATAATCTTGGGTTTAGAAATATGACTCGTTTTGAAAATGTCTTTTATATCTCTGGCTATTTATAATGTAATTTGCATGTCTTGGAGTATAGGGGAAGATCTCTTAGCTTCAATCTGATATCTGGGTAGATATTTCGGTTTGATTATATGTTTGATTTAGGTTTGGTTCGATTTGGTTTATTTGACTTTAAATTTTTTTTAATGAAAATCAACCTAAATTAATTTAATTAAAATAATTGATAAATTTTGAACCAAATGATTTATATATATACTTTGGATCGGTTTCCGTTAGTTCGGTTAGTTTCTTCCCCATCTCTAAATCCTATGATGAGAAATCTATTAAGAACTCACTTT
This sequence comes from Raphanus sativus, assembly GCF_000801105.2. Lineage (NCBI taxonomy): Eukaryota > Viridiplantae > Streptophyta > Magnoliopsida > Brassicales > Brassicaceae > Raphanus > Raphanus sativus. Next base: position 48,062,233 of record NC_079516.1, read on the forward strand.
TTAATTACATGCGATGCTAAAATGAAAAAAAAAAATGTAAGCTATATGATACGTTGACAAATCTTTCAAATTATTTTAAAGAGTGAATCAACCAGTCCGCTGAAATATACCCCACAAACTAACATTGCATATTTATATATTTGGAATCTATAGGGCGAAATAATCAGTGTGTGAATCTTTTCATCATTTATATGATATTTGCAGTTTAGCAAAAAAAATAATCAGTGTGTGTGTGTGTGATAGTTCATTGATAAGTATATGTAGTTATAGTCTATTAGACAGCGATATCGATATGCATAATAATGTATAGGCTATTATATCTTTGACGGATGTGTTAGTATATTGGTATGCAACTATGCATTCGCGTTTGCAAATTCGAGGGTGTGACTTCCACGAATTGCATAAAGAGTAACACAATAACTAGATTTTGACCCGCGCTTAGAAAGCGCGGGTTTGTTTTCGATGTATTTTAATAATTATGATATTTGGGGTTTCAATCGAATAATTTTGACAATTATGTGAAAGATATATATCTGATATGCACATGCACTGTTGATTTATATGAAATTTGATCACGTGTTTTGTTTTTGAATTTTGTTCAAAATTTATTTGAAAGATTAATTTGTATTATTAGTATAGAAATTCGAAAATGAGTAAATATAGTGTTATTAGGAAATATTTGTGGTACATTTATTTGTATGTATATCAACTATCAAACTACCCAAATATAAAACAAAGTAGTAAATTTTTTTATATTTAATATTATCGATATCTTAAATATAAACTAAAATATCAGCTTGAGACATATGTTTCATTATTTAAAGTTAGAGTTTTAAAATAAGTGTTTATTAACATTTATTTATGTATAAAATAGTCTTTAAGTATTTGGATTTTTTCCTATTTTAAATTTAACGTGGGTCTGAATTTAATTTTGTTTAAAATTATGTTCTTAGTATAATAGGCTATAATTCTCAAACAAAATAATTTTGTTATGTTTTTTTTTTGAACTGAAATAATTTTGTTATGTTTCGGCCTAAGCCCAGTTAACAAATTCTCTCTGCGACTTCCTCTTGTTTATATCAAAAGTTAAAAAATAAAAAAATTCTCTCCGATGTCTAGACAGCAGGCCCTCTCCTTTCCGACGATTCATGGTTAACATCGTCACCGAGTGGTTCGTGTCAGATCTGCTCTGTTAAATAATTCCTCCCATATTTCTTCTTCATGCAGCTTGAAGAAAGTTCAACTTTTCCATTTTTTATTTTGTAAATAGGAAGATCTAACTTTCAAAAAAAATTCAGGTTTAGTTTGCATGTTGTTTCCGATAACTTCTAAGTACACATCGGACATATTGGAATGGTTATCATTGATGTGTTAGAAGAAAATCTGCAACAAAGTCCGATAAAACATGTAAGCACTCCTATATGATAAAGAAATATTCTTTTTAAATAGTTATTTGTTGTACACAAATCTTTGTTTCTTAACATCCATCGACGTTTTTTGTGCGACACATCCATCGACGTTAGAGAAAAAAAAGAAGAAAAACATCCATGTTTATTACAGGATTTTATATTTTTGCTATAAATATATATATTCTGATTATATCATTTAGTTAATTACCATTTTGTCCTAATTACTTTTCTATTTTCAGTGATAAGATATCTTTCAAAAAAAGAAAAAATACACGACAATATCAAAGTAAGATTCAGATAAATAGATTGTTGTATATGCCTGCAGAACTATTTTCATCTTCTTATTGGTCCTTATTTTTTTATATGCAGGGAAAAAAATAAACCAAGTCTTTAGTTTAGTCATCTGTTATCAAACGTGAGAAGGTAAATATTTTTTTCTGTTTGATGTTCCGAAAAGAACAGAGGATGCTTGACAAAGGATAAACATTTTTATTTGTATTTCTCTGTAGCATTGTAAAAACGAAAGTCAAAGAAACCAGGAGGCAATTGGAAGCAACGGAAATAGTTTTCCACGTCCTCTAAAGCAGATGAGTGAACATGAAAAGAAGTCAGTGTAAGTACATTTCTTTTTTGTAAAAAAAAAAAAATATATATATCATTTCTTGTAATATGAATTTTGTTAAAAGAGAACTACAACTATAAAGATTCTAATTTCGAATTTGTTTCAGGAGTCTACTAACAGCCACATATATATAGTAGCAAAGGAAGTATCTGCCTTCTTTTCACCTGCAACATCTGTATGTATGGATCTTTTCATTTTCAAACATCCGAGGTCTGGATTTTCGTACCCTTCAAAAAATAGCAATGAAATTATATCTGTTAGTGTATTTCTTAAAAATATAGATAAACATAGAGATCTTTAATCGCAAACATATAAAGAACACCACACTTACATGTGTATCCGATAGGATTACTTCCAATGAATCACAAGCTATTTTATTCCATTGTTTTTATGAGTGGAGAACTTTCACTTGTACACGCCAAGGAATCTTATGTGGCTTGACACTGCATATTTTTAACCATGTTTTTGAGTCCTTTGTTTGCTGGTTTCTTTGCGGTGTTTTTTTTTTTGTTTCGATGGTGTTGATGTAAGAAGTGGATTGAGATGGCCACTATTTATAATAACAGAGGTTTGGAGTCGATGTAGGTTAAGCGAAGTTAGGATGGAATATTTGGTAATCAATATAGGTTACCGAAAAATCTTGGTAATCAATGTAGATTAGCGAAAATCTTGGTAGAAAATATAAGTAGAATTGGTTAGAGATTTCGGTTGATAGAAATAAGGAAAATTATTAATTTCTGTGTAATAATAAACTTGTAGACCAAGAAATTTAATTATTTTCTATATTTTGATTTTAAAAACTAATCTAAGAATATATCTAGTTAGCATATTCTAAATATATTCGTTTTTGTTTACCTACTTAAAATTTGTTACGATTTAAAAGTTTCAATTTTAAAATTGTGATTAGCAAACAAACTTATCTTTTAAATTATACGTAATTCATATGTGATCTATTGTTTTTACCGTTTCATAAAATAATAATTGTTTATTTTATTTACAAAACAAATATAAGAATATATCTAGTTAGCATATTCACAATATATTCGTTTTTGTTTATCTAGTTTGTTACGATTTAAAAGTTTCAATTTAAAATTGTGATTAGCGAGCAACCTTATCGTTTAAAAAATATGTAATTGGTTCAATAATATCGTTTAAATAAAATATGTAAAAGGGAAGTCGTGTTCTTCCATAGACATTAGTGTATGATGGTGCATTGTGTTATTGTGAAAAACATGTATTGTGTTCTAAATTGTCGTGTATTAACAAACATGTTTTGGACTATCAAATATAAAGCTGCTTTATGGCTAGATTAGTTTGATTCAAAATGATACAGTATATGTTAGGTTCTGCTCTGAATCATTTGGCAGATAGAGAATGAATGTGTTCTTTCATATACTTTAGGGTATGATCCTGCATCATTGTGTTACTGTTTACAAATTGTCGTATATAACACTATAGGTCTATCAAATATAAACTTGATTTATGGCTGTTTAAAATGTGGCGTATGTTTGGGTCTATCTAAATTAAAGTTGGTAAATGGCTGGTTTAATATAGTAAGCTAAACCTACGGTGATATTTAGTTAGTGGGTTAATAACATGGTAAGACATAATATATATATTTAAATGAATGGGTGCAGTGACTTTGCATAGGTAGATTTTTTCAGAATGTTTCTCTTTTAATAGAATAGATACAAAGAGATACCCAAGCAAAATTAGAAGTGCCTTTTTACTCTCTCTTTTTTTTTTTTTTTTGATCGAACCAAACTTTCATTACTCTTAAATATGTTTAGCCTCTAACAGAGGAAGATACAACTAGGCTATTGACAGCCAAACTAACAACAATAACTAGATTATTGACAGCCAAACTAAACACAACAACAACATGAAAATAGGAAACAGAAACCAAACAGAAAGGTGATACAAGTCCCAAACAGAAACCAAATGAAATCGTATCACAACATCATAAGCTTCTTCCAAGACCGCATCTAGTGTAACCCGTGAGATCACACCCACTGCACCATACGCAGAGAAGAGCATTCGAAGGGAGGAAAATCCTTGCAATACCAACGAAGCTTGTTCATCCATTTCACTCTCTATAGGAGGAAATATTAGGAGATAAGACTGATTCAGATGAGGGACAAGCGGGAAATCATAACCCGCACCATCCATATTCATCGGAGTAAGAGTGACTATGATTTTTTCTTCTACCTCAAAAGGAAGAGTGGTAGGGAGGTCGAAACAAGACCTGATTGAAGGCCAGTCAACACCCCCAAATAGTAGTAGTAACCTGTATATCACAGGAGAAAAAAGCCCGTAGGCGAAGGGAATGTCATCGACACAACCCAATATAAACCTGTATATCACAGGAGAATGGAGCTCGTAGGCGAACAGAGTGTCACTTGTAGACACTAGGAGACCATCACCATCACCATCACCAGTCTTTATAGCCATCTTGGGTAGAGGCTTAAGAATTGAGATCTGGGTAAAAGCACGAGGAGATGGTATGGGAGCGTCGCAGCTTTAAGACTCAAGCGTCGGAGTTGGAAAATCGAGATCTGATATTCGGGTCTTGGCTTGAGAGATACTGGTAGAGGTGAAGTAGAAGCGAAAAAGGACAAACGCCGTAGGTATATCCGGAAGGCCCGGTGGTTCTGGCGGAAGGACGGTAGAGGGAAACGCCAGCGAACGAGGAGCAGACCCCATCATCAACACGGAGGGGGGGAGAGACTGCTTCAGAGGGTGGAGAGCTAGGCGGAGGTGGAGGGGGTGGAGGAGCGGAGGAGATCCATCGGGCTCCTGGTACGGCGGTGGATCTGGAGGAGGCCGGGGCCACAGCGGAGGAAGAGGCCTGGACAGCGGACAGAGAGGAGCAGTCACCATCATCATCACGAAGGAGGGGAGGAACTGCTTCAGGGGGTGGAGAGCTAGGCAGAGCGGAGGAGATCCATCCAAGTGGCGCACATCAGGATTCGGGCCTGAGAGGTTTCCTAGGGCGAACTCCTTACACTCTCTTTTTTATAAGCCGTTTTATTAAGTTAAGTCTATCTAGTGGTCTGAAAGGATGAGAATACTACCATCTGAAGCACGATGAGTGCGCCCTTTCTATTTGCATAAAAGTTATATTCTTATGGTCCAAAGATGAAAGCGAGACTATCATACAAAATAATCAAAAAAATATATTATGAATAACTTTTTTTTTGTAAACTAAGAAATATATTTTACATATTTAAACCTTGATGAAATCCAAATCATTGAACTTTTTGAAATTCATAATCAAAACTAGATGACAGAAACAAATAACGTATATAGTTCAAGTGATTACTACATTTTCTTTTGTTGTATTTGAATATTAAATAAAGCGGACGTACTATTTTTTTTGGTAAAAGAGACATACTACGTTTGAGATGAGATGAGTAATTAACATTTAGTGAATTTTACATACTTATTATACATACGGTCAATGACCGATCATTGGTTACCTATTTAATCAATTGACATGATTTAATCATTTGTTTCCTCTCATAAAGTGAAAACTAGCCAAATCATGGTCATGGACATAATCACATTCTTAAGTTTGAAAATGTAATATACATAGAACTATAATTTAAAAATTATAAAATATATATATAATTAATAACTTAGCAAACGAGATACAAGATAGAAACCTAATTAATAAAAATAGAAAACTAATTCCATGAATATAGGGCTTAAATTAGGATAATTTCGAGTCAAAAACGTCAAATTCCACGCAACTAGTTGTGGGTCAAACTCATTGACCGGTCAAAACAATTTCCTCCTACGCGAGACACTTTCTCCACGTCAACACCAAAATATCCATGTCATACTACCACGTCACAGAAGAGGAGAGTCTAGGATAGCACCTTTGACTTTAAATGCCACGCTGGCATATACTACGTCTTGTTACGTGAAAATAGTATTTACATGCACTGATAGTCTGATACAGGCATGACTCGGATCATATAGAAACACATAGATACATACACATAAACCAAAACTATATATATGTGTGATGGTTACATGAAACTCCCATAACCTCTTTTTCATTTATTTTCTGTCCAAGCAGAAGAACCTTTGTTCTGTTTTCATTTCGTCATCTCTTTGTTTTTCAGTTTTTGTTTTGTTTTCTCTTCGACGTTTGAATTTATTCGATGGATTTTCTCGTTCATACATCACTCATTCCAACGTTATTCCACAAAGCATCCGTGAAGGCCCGCACGTTAATTTTCTTGCTATAGTTTCACTTTTTTTTTCTGGAGATTCTCTCCCCTTTTGGAAGATAACTTCCAAATTAACATTGGAGATCAAGAGGACAATCATGTTGCAAGATCAGCTTTCCGTCGTAATTGTTCTCTTCTTTTCGATACCTTTTCAGTTTTCATTTGCATTATGATGGATTAATTAAATATTATTGTTTGCTCTTGGGATTTTTTTCCAAGCATTATTGAACATTTCATATTATATTTTTATCTAAATTCCATGTAGAGATTCAAGTTATCTTATAAACTGAGTAACTTTTTTTCTTTTTCTAGTCTCTCTTATGGGACAACCCTAGAATTTCAGTTCATAGGTTTTATTTTTCTGTTTGGTGTACGTTTTCTTCTCCCAATATTTCATTTATCTCCACTTTTAAATTTCTTCATTCTTTGTATTAGTTTCTTTTCTTTCTTTGTTATTCTCTACAGAGTTCAAATGATCTCCCAAAATTTATTTACATACGAGTTTTGAACATTACCATATCGTACTTATTCGCCTGGGGTACTTGATTGTTACTTCTAAGCCAATAGAAAATCGTCACATGATATAGAATAAAGTTCTACAACCAAGAGTCAATTTCAAGTATTTCTATCATATTCGAGTAAACAATTCCTCACCTTTGAATCTATAAAGTGTGGTTAATTACTCTACTAGGAGTATTTTGATGTGTATATATATGATCATAGATTCATAATGAAGTTTTTTACACGTTCTTATATTTTATGAAGTGCATTTACGACTTATGTGGGATAAATATCTAAATGTTGGTGCATACCAGGCAATGTTAAGTTATCTTCTAAACACCAAAAAGAAATATCAGAATCAGGAAACTTTCCGTTTATAGAAACTCCACTCTTCTTTACTTTTGTTCTTTTTAGCCTTTGGAACTTGGAGCACTTCTTATAAACATGTCACACGAACATTAGTGCTGCTCTAAACTGATTAATAACCAAAAAGATTGGATTTGAACAAGGCACAAAAGTCTTGGAGTGTTTTGATGTCGAGAAACAGAATAAAAACATATCTTATATATTCTATATAGATTACTCCAGCATAAATCTGTCTACGGAACCAGTTTTGTTATCCCTCAAGGATCCCACATAGTTCTGGTTTCTTGTGACTAAACCCAAAACTTTTATATATATTCTCTTATTTTGATGTTTGGCTTTAACGTAATGTCTTCAAAAGATCTTGATAAATTTACATTAATTCTTTGTTTTAAATATTCTTTAAATCTAACGCTTATTGTTTGTGTTATTTCACCAGGATGCTCAAATTTTCGATTTTTGTGATCCACAACTGTTTCAAGAAACCTTCAATCAATCCTCTGAAGCAGCCTCTGCTTCAAACACTCTTGACAAATCTGGGAGCTTCCACGACAACAATAGTGGCAAATCCAACACTAACACAACCACAACCACTGCGAATAGTAACACCTACACAAATAACAAGTTTCGAGATGACGAAGAAGACAACAATAACGTGGATATCTCACCAATTTTCGATTCAAATGAAGATTTAAACGATATAGTCGCTTCAATCGATTTCTCATCATCCTCTTTGCAATATCCAGCTCTAGATCATCTCCTTACAACAACAAACGAAGACCAGTTTGATTTGGCACAAGGAGTTCAAGCTGTTCATCAGCTTCCTAACATTCCATACTCAGGAGACACTCTGGCTCTACCACTGGTTTCATCTGTAGCTCCTTCTTTACCATCAGGGCTTTTTGAAGAAGATTGTCTTTCTTCGGTCCCAAGTTACAATTTTGGCTTAAACCGTACTCCTTTATTCCGTACTTCCGGTTTACCGACATATATGGTGAATATGAACACCGAATTATTTTCTTCTGAAAGTAATTCCGGTTTATATCCTGGTCGTGTTCATATGGGACCGGAATTCAACAAACCACGTGATCAATTGATGAATTTTCAAGCTGATAATGGTGGATTATTCCGGTTTAATCCAGAATATCTACAGGTAAAATTGAAAATTAATTTCAAAATTTTGTTACACTTATCTGGTTTACTTTTATGATAAAACGTGCGACTTGGTAAATACATACCAAATGCTAGTCCATGTATCAAATGAGCCAGTATGGTGCAGCTAGATTCCCGGTTTCTTACTTGGTTATCTCCCATCCAAAACTTTTTGTGCTTGGTTATAAAGAAACATGAACGGTTCAATATTGCTAACCGGGTAATTGTTTGTTGAGAAGGCACTTAATAGCATCGAGAGCCAGAGCCACTTAGTGGTACCTCAGACGCATCCACCATTAGGACCGGTCGAGATAACCGGTTTAGAAGACTCTACGTTAGATAAAGTAGCGAAACTCTCCCCTGAACAAAGGAAAGAGAAGATCCATAGGTACATGAAGAAGAGGAACGAAAGGAACTTTAGCAAGAAAATCAAGGTTCTGTTTTACTAAATCAAACCGGAATAAACTTTCCGTTATTGTTATTCCATTTATATTTTTTTTTTTTGTTATAGTATGCATGTAGGAAAACATTGGCAGATAGTCGTCCAAGAGTTAGAGGAAGATTTGCAAGGAATGATGAATTATGTGAACGACATAAACAAGGTTTTTTAAGCCATCATTATGATGAAGATGAGGACGGTGTATGAACCCCGGTTTATTTTAACTCGGTTTATATGAGTTTATGTTTAGATGGAGTGTTGATTTGAACTAAACCTTTTCGGTTTTCAGGTGGGAGGGAAGGATGAGGAGCAATTAGTAGATTCTTCAGACATTTTTGTACACATTAGTGGACCCAATTCCTTCAAGTGCAACTACCCAATTCAATATTGGACTTGAGTTTCCAGTTCCACACCCTAATTAAAGACTCATGTAAACATGAATCTTATAGTCTTATAAATAAGTTAACTAGTACTTCTATAGAGCTATTACTTGTTAATTAGTATATTTATCTTTGTAACAGAACAAACTAAGAACTAAAAAAGGAAGAAGAGAATAAAGGGCATAGGCAGGTTTGGATGAATAAAACAGTAGCGAAGAAGAAAGTTCAATTACGTTACATATAATTTGAAAATTTTGACTCATGCATACTTCATCATAATATATGATATATGTGATTGTCTTGTAATTGAATAGTTAAGTTTGTATTCTTTTTCACCTGAAGACTATATATATGTGTGTATAAACCTTTGGATTTTAATTTTGCTCATTTCACGTTGAGCACATTTTTAGTTTGTATACTTTTTTTTTTGGAATTTTTTTTAGTTTGTATACTTCAGATATCCTTTCTGCTACCTACGCATTTTCTTATAAACAGGATTGAATAGGCTGGACTGATTATTGATCATGCATGTCTGAAACCCGGTATGAAGGATTGGGCCAACAATTTGCAAAAAAAAAGGATTGGGCCAACAAAGGTTTAGAGATGGATTATTTTATAAGGGCTTCTCTTCTATCTACCATTTAATAAAAGCTCAAAATATTTACAAGACAACAACTTTGATACATGCTAAATGTCGATCGTACAATAGTTCCCATATATAGTTTCTGAATAGTAAAGATCGAAAGAAACAGAACACTTTCGTGAAGAAGAAAACTTTACTTTTATTATTTCTTGCTTGAGCGATTACAACTTCATTACATCAAATATATAGAGAGATGCGATCTTATCGTCACGCCAACATCAGCACGTGACAGCACACGATCCAAGACAGCCAAATCTGTTTGAAACGGCTAGGACGTGAGCTGGCTTGAACGTACGAGCACATGACCGTTGCACCTTGACTACTTTCTGTTTGGAGGAAGACGATAAGAGAGCAGTCTGCACAACACCGGTGGGCTGAGTCTTTGTGTTTTCTTCTGCTAATGGGCTAGTCGAAGGCCCATTGCTAATACTCCCCTTCAAACTCAGAGTAGGAGGAAGCGATACACTGAGTTTGGCTCGCAGTTTGAAGAACGGTTCCTGAGCTAACGACTTAGTGAACACGTCGGCGATTTGCAGAGTTCCGGAGATATGTTTGACCTCCAGCTTCTTCATGGCTACTCTCTCTCGAACATAATGATAGTCGATCTCGAAGTGTTTCGTCCTCTTATGAAACCTTGGATTGGCACTGAGACAAACTGCAGACAGATCATCACATAACAATAACGGTATGATCCGCTGTTCCAATCCCATTATACGCAGGAGGTTCTGTATCCAAGCTACCTCAGAAGCTGCGTCGGACATTGTTCTGTATTCCGCCTCAGTTGATGACTTGGAGACAGTGTCATGACGCCTCGCAGACCAAGAAATCAGGTTAGAGCCAAGGAACGTACAGAAACCTCCGGTGGATCATCAAGAGGAAGAGTACCTTGTGGTGTATGCAGAGCAATCGAGCCAATGTGGGTGATAGGTAGATAGTCTCCGTTTCCAACGATCACCTGATCATTCCCAAGATACAGTTCTGCAGAACTCATCTGTGAACTGTTGTTGGTGATGTGTGCAGATGCAGCAGAGTCTGGATACCAGTCATGTCCAGCAGCCTGTTCCTGGCCAGACAGCTTCATCGTGGTGAGAGCATTGTGAACATTGTCCGGAGTGACATAGTCCTGATCAAAACGACTGTAACAACGTGCAGCAGTGTGACCAAATTTGCCGCAGATTTGGCAAGTGGGTCTTGTTGTGTTTGAGCCAGGAGCAGAACTGTTGTTGTTGCCTGCGAACTGCTGGTGAAAACCTCTTCCTCGTGTAGAGTAGGAGTTGTTTCCACGACCTCGGTATCCTCCACGGTGATAGTAACCACTGCGTCCTCTGTTGTTAGAGTATCCTCTTCCAACATTGAACGCCATATGAGGGTTAACCTCTGGAGCTTGATTGTACACATTCAGCTTATCTTCAAAGTTTACTAGTTTAAAAACCGCATCTTCAAACGACATCTCAGGTACAACGTCCATGGAGTGCTCAATGACAGTGCAAATAGACTCATATTCTTTGCCTAGACCACTCAAAGCTCCATAAATCATCTCGTTTTCAGAAACAGCACAACCTATTGAGTCTAGTTGATCACAAACACTCTTGATTTCTCCTAGGTACTCCGTCATGGATCTTTGATTCTTTTTCATACCTTGGAGTTTGCGTTGTAGATCTAGCTTCCTTGTAGCTGAGACACGGTTGTACTTCTTTCCGAGGCTGAACCAAACTTCTTGAGCTAAGCTGAGACCGTAAACAGAGCGAAGTGCGTCTTCTGACAACGAGCCAAAGAGCCACGCCATAACAAGTTGGTCTTTGCGGATCCATTTGGTGAACTCCGGGTTGGCTTGTTCAACGTCTGTATCATCTTGTCGAACAGTGATCGTCGGCGTCGGCCGAACAGCTCCGCCGTTGAGGAAACCGAGCAGAGATTGACTTGAGAGAAAGGATTCGAACTGTGTCTTCCAAAGCAAGTAGTTGGAAGAGGTGAGCTTCAACGTCATACACTGAGATATACTCAGAGATGGCGTCGAGATAGCATCAGTAGCTTCCATAGCTCTGATACCATAAAGATCGAAAGAAACAGAGCACTTTCGTGAAGAAGAAAACTTTACTTTTGTTATTTCTTGCTTGAGCGATTACAACTTCCTTACATCAAATATATAGAGAGATGCGATCTTATCGTCACGCCAACATCAGCACATGACAGCACACGATCCAAGACAGCCAAATCTGTTTGAAACGGTTAGGACGTGAGCTGGTTTGAACGTACGAACACAGGACCGTTGCATCTTGACTGTTTTCTGTTTGGAGAAAGACGACAAGAGAGCAGTCTGCACAATACTGGTGGACTGAGTCTTTGTATTTTCTTCTGCTAATGGGCTAGTCAAAGGCCCATTGCTAATAAATAGTTACTAAAGTGAAAAAATATTGTAGTAACTGTCTAATAAGACAGTTTATTATATTTTCTTGATTATTTTCTTTTGATCCGTTGCTGAGAATTGAAAACTATGTGTGAAAAAGTGAAAATTCCAAAATTTAGCAAAAAAATAAAAATAAAAAATGACTTGTAACTAACGAATATTGTTAAAACTGAATTTATTAGACACATAGTTGTCCCACATCGGGTATTGGAGGGGATCCTTAGCAATATATAAGATAGGTGGGTCACTCCTTTTATCACCAATTGGTTTTAAGTGTGAAGCCCATCTAGCTTAACATGGTATCAGAGCCCGATCCATGCAGTCCAACCCGATCCACATCGATCTGGCCCAAATTTGGCACATCGATCTTTGCCCGAGCATTCCGAGATTGATGTTCAGAGAGCCATCATCTCGAGGGGGCGTATTAGACACATAGTTGTCCCACATCGGGTATTGGAGGGGATCCTTAGCAATATATAAGATAGGTGGGTCACTCCTTTTATCACCAATTGGTTTTAAGTGTGAAGCCCATCTAACTTAACAGAATTCACGAGGATGATAGTAGTTTCAACCAAACGTATAAAAGGCAGAGATTAAACTATAACGATATTGACTTTAGGAGAAAGATGACAATGACAATTTGAAAGGTCCTTTTCAAAACTAATGAAGTCTATATAGTTTTTAATAAATAAAAACATTCAAGAATTTACCTATGTCATTTGACTTAGAAACACGGAATACACAGTTTTTTAAACTTAAGAAAACGAAAAGTATAATTCATTGTGAGAAAACAAAGGGAGTTCACATTGTTTTTCATTCCTTAGTTTATCGTTTAATCAACGTTGAGAGGCAACACCTAAACTTATCCTGAAATCCCAATGAATGAAGTATAAAATTCAAGATGCTTCGAAAACCCCACGATGCCAATAATTAGTATATTTACCAAGTGTTGTTATCTTAACTTTAAAATACTGTAAGCAAATATTAGAGATTAGAGGATTAAATAATACTTGTAGCGAAACTAATATAAGATGATACGGTTTCAAGTTTGAGTCATGTTTTTTTGATAATTGAAGATAGCGTTTTGAGAACTAATAACGCATCTCGATCTATAGGAAATAGACTCGTTCAACTTGGTTATGATACATTCTTATCAACTTCGAATCTTTTTTAGCTTATTTTCCACAACACCTACACGTGTACTACGAAATAACAATTTCAGACCAGACAAACTAACGAACTATTAAAAACAAATAAACTGACTGAATTTGACAAAAAAAAAACTGACTGAATCACATGCATGAGAAAACATGAATTATGGTTACGGCTTCACGAACTATGGCTAATGATTCACATTAAAAAAACGTTTATGCGGTTAGTGCAAACATATGGACCGGATTTGGTGGAGAGGATTCTTAGATTATATACAAACGGAGGCATCAATTTTCAAGCTCGGTAGGTCGATTCAATTTACACGAATATTTAATATCATATAGATGTATATTTACTCGCATATGATATTCTAGATGAATAATTGAGCTGACATTTGTGACCTTCAAGAAGAATAAAACACATAAATAGTGGAACTAGTCTTAACTATACTATTATATGGAGGTTTACGTGTTTGAATTTTGAATTTAAATAAATTGCGTAAAATGCAAATGAAGAAGCAACAAAATGGTGTAGACAATCATGTGCCGCAAGCTCACGGCCTGGTATGAGACAAAACAGTTTTGTCAATTTGTTGGTTGGTCCATAGATTCTCATTTTTGTATTCAAATATTTTAAATAAAATATCAATACATGTTCTAAAGACTTCAATCATGTATATTTTTTTAGAAAGGCAAAATATGTAATGTAGGTTTTGTTTTAATTTTTTCAAACAATATGATTGTTTAATTATTCCCATTATTGTACGCGGAGCTTACCACATATACTACACGTCTACTACAAGTCCGTTTTCATTACAGATTTACACCACTAATTGAAAACATACAGGTTTCCTAACACATGTACCACTTTAAGGACCTTGTTTAGTTTGGTGGATGATTAAAAAGATGTTAACACAGGTTTTCTGTTATCACTTATTTGTGTTAATGGAGTACAGATACACTTGTTAAATTTAAAGAAAGACAAATTTACAAACTAACTAGAGAATTTAGAAAACTTTGTTGAGATATACTTACATGCTTATAACAAATTTCTTCTTTGTACACGTAGCTAAACGTCAAGATGATTAGTCCATTTATGTCTTTTTGTATCTCATTAACTTTTTTTTTTAATTATAACAAACGAAAAAGATAATTTAGCAGCACTAACCTATATACTAATAATCAATAAAATAACTGTGAGTTGTGTAGATAAAATATTGCGCATTTGCGTGTGTAATATGTATTATATGTAAAACTACCTTCTTACCAATTGTGAATTTTTTTCTTATCAATCAAATCTAAAAAGCAAAAAAAGAAGCCATGGATCTGCAATTCGAAAACCTCCAATTCTTAACGTTAATTGCCTAAAAAATCAATCTCAATTCTCAATGAAGAAACGACTAGCCTCAAAAAAAAATATCCATAAGTCGATCCCTTGATTCATCCTCGGTTTGACCTAAGATCGTCATGTAAGTCATGCATATATAGTTGGATGCTTTATGCTTACAAGATCGGCCTTTAAGGTTTGATATCCTTGAATCAGAGTTAGAAACAGCGGTGGTTGCATGTGATACCATATATGTGGTTGGCTCTTTATGATTTCATTGAATATAGTGAATCAGTCACCGTTTGAGAAACGATTTATTCAGTGTTATAAAATAGTAAACAATCGTGTTCTATACTGTTATTTGAACTTATTAATTTTTATTATATCATATACTATATTTTGGTAAAAATTAAAGCGGTAACAATAGTGTTTTTGATTGAAGGCTTTATAAGTTATACTAGATTTTAACCCGCGCGCCCGCGCGGATGTATATTTCAAAAATATATTGCTATTTATTTTCGTGTCAATATTAGGGCTGGACACAAAATTCAGATCCGAAGAACCAAACCAAACTCGATCCGAAAAAGTAGTCCCAAACCCGAACCGAAATTGATCAAATATCTGAATTATTCAAAATTCTGGTATTTAGAGAACCAAAATCGAATCCAATCTGAACCGAAGTATTTTGAGTACCCAAATGGATCCGAAATAGATTCATATATATATATATATATATATTATATTTTTAAAATTAATTTATATAAAAACATTCATAATATATATGATATTTTTAATTTGGTCTTAATACTTGAAAATATACACAAATAGTAAAAAGTAAAAATCTAAAATAGTTAATGTATACTCAAAACACCAAAATACTTGAAAAGTTATTGATTATTTATCCAAATATTTAAACCAAACCAATTTATATGTTAATTTAGGTATTCTTACATATGTTATTCAAATTATATGTAAAATATTATTTTATTTATAAATTTTGAGAAAATGAAAGTATATAATCTATCTTATTAAAACAGAAACATTCTGTTGGACCTAACATTTAGTTTGTAAGTTTTTAAATTAAATACACCTTTATACTTTATAATTAAACATACATTAAATCACTAATGTTCATTTCTTTATACTACTATCAATGTTTCCAAACAATATACTTATTTCTTTATAATACTATCAATGTTTCCAAACAATATACTTATTTCTTTATACTACTATCAATGTTTCCAAACAATATATTTTTTATACTACTATCAATGTTTCCAAATAATACAATAATTAATCTTAATTATTTTATATCTATCATTTTCTCTTTAAAATTTTGTAGAAACGTCATAATTTCATAAATTGCAAAATAGTGAACTTTAAAATTTCGATTATAAGATTACAAATTATGAAACTTTTACAATTTAAATCCAATTAGATTACATATCGGTCATCCATCAGTTCAATCGGTTAGTCTCGGGTTTTAGTGATTTTTTAATATGAATATTTTAAAAACATAAATTGAATTGTCAGATCTCCAGATTAACCGGTATAATCACAATCGGGTTGAATTTAAAAATACTGATTTAAATACAAAAATATTTTAAATACACACTCTTTAAAAATTACCAAAATATTTGTTAAATTATTAGTAAAATTTTTCATCGTAAAATATCCCGCGCTTCAAAAGCGCGGGTCAAAATCTAGTGAATTTTAAAAATTAAAATAATTTAAATGGGATATCCGAACATGAAATGAACCTACAAAGATCAAAATCGAACTCAAACCAAAATATAAAAATATTCGAATAGGACTGAAATTTTTGACCCCAGAAACCCGAAACCTAAAACCTAAACATACTCGAATCAAACCCGAATTGGTACCCGAACGTGCATCCTCAGTCACTATTATTTATCATATATGTGTCATCATATAATTAATATTATTTTATACCTACTGTCATATAAGCTATCATAAATTTAATAGTATTTTATACGTACCATCATATAAGTAATCACATATATTATATTTTTAAAATTTAATGTGAAATATAAAACCTCTAATTTAAGTTGTTATATTAAATTGGGTTTTGTATTTTTTTTTTCTTATATATATTGAAAACATTTTTTTAATAATGATTAGTGGCAAATATTTTAGTAAAAATCAATTTTTGAATATATGTATATTTTTGAATCAAATTTTTGATATAAATCAACATTAAATTATCTTCTTGATTTGAAATATGTATATAAATTTTAAATTTTGTTTTATGATTATTTTAGACCAAAAAAATTAAGTAATTAAATTGACCTCTTTTCGTATATCTTAAAAGGGTCTAGATAGATATTTTCTGATAATATAATGAACTTTCAATTTTTCTTAGTAGCATAAGCTAATTACTTTTTATAATATACTACTATCCAAAATAAAATATTTATGTAAATTAATATGTTATCCTTTTAAAAGATTAGACATGTGTCTAAGTTTTATAATATTGACAATAAATTCCATTTCTATATTATTTTGAATTTTGGGTTGTATTCTTAATTATAATTAAAAAATAACTTTATATGTTTTAATAAAACATGTATAGTTTATATTTTGCAGGTGAAATCAAATATTTTTGATATATATATAAATATATATATATATATATATATATATATATATATATATATATATCATTTAAAGATTCTACTTTCATTTAAATAAATTTATATAGAAAGGTTAGATTAGCTGTGAATCATAATTATAAAATCTTCATTTTGTTAGATATGTAGAGATTTTAGGAATAAGTTAAAAATATGTTAGGAACTGTTAGGGAATATATGTTTCTTTTTTATAAATCAAATCAATAGCAATATTCAAAAGCTTTATAAAAAGAAAATTTATTTTAAATGTGTCTCGTTAATCATAAACTTTGAATAATGGCAGATACATTTCATTTAATACATGTAAACCAATCGGTTTAGTATTACTGTGAAGGTTTGTAGCTAAGTACATCATAACTTTGGTTTGTAATTTACATCAAGATTTATTATTATTGTGAAAGTTTATATAATTTAGACACTGGTGTAAAACTGTAAATCAACCGGTTTATTATCTCGAGGTTCGAAAAATACACATGACGTTCTTTATTGGTAAGTGAATAATATGACTATTTTGGTATAAATGTGTTAATTGATTTTTGGTTAATTAGTAGTTATTAGTGCAGTGGCATTCCGTGGTAAATATTTAAAAGAAGTAAGGGTTATTTCCCATTTGTACTTCATTTTTAATAGGATAGATATTCTTCAGTAACAATGAGCTAACTGGAAATGTTAAAAACTGAATAAATTGAGAAAAAAAAGGAGAAACAGAAAAGTGGATAGAAGCAAATGGGTATTAATGTGGGCACTTTCTTTATTAACTTCACTAGTCCCTCTTTTTTAGCTAACGAGTAGCCATCACCAATTCACCACCACACCACCACACCACCTTCCTTCTCTATCTCGATCGTGCCCAACAGCTCAGCTCACTAACTTTGTTTCTCTATAATTTCCACTTTTAACAAAACCCCCTTAATCTCAAGCTTTTTGCCACAATAGAAAAAATAAAAAAAAAGAGGTGGGGCCCTGCATTGTAAGAACCCTCTATTCCTTGAGTAGTGCCCACCATAGTCAAGTCTCTCACACACACCCAAAAAAACAGAAGTTCCTTTTTCCCTTCGTCTCCATTGCCCATTGGTACTAGTAGTCAGACATTAACGTGCCTTAGTGAAACACCCACCCATCTCTCTCTCTCTAGAAACCCAGAAAATTTCTTGCTTCCAAGCTTCTCCCACTTTCTTCTTCCCATCCCATCCCACTCAAGCAGAATCTGATTCTTTTTTTCCCTTAGATAGAGAACAAACAATTCAGAATTGGCCAAAGGAGATTGCTTGTGTGTTTCCTCCGATCTACACCCTATTTTTCTTACTCAGGTACAAAGAAAATTAAATGAAAGATTTTGTCTTTTTCCTTTTCTTCTTAAAGCTGTTCTGTGTCTTATTGCATAACTTAATTAGCTTCTGGTTCAGTTTCTTACTTCATTCCCAATTGAGCACAACCAGTTCCTTGTTTCATAGTTATGTACTCTGAATTAGCTTCTAGGTCAATATTGGGTTTAACTTTTGTACTTTCTCTTACATTAACTCTGAGTTGGTTGCAAATTTTTCATCAATGTTAATCTTGAGCTTGAAAACTCCGTCAAAGTTTTAGCCTTTTCTCTAATTCAATTAATGGGTTCATCTAAAAATTCAAGCTTTTGTTTAATTGTCAATTTTTGTTGTAGGGTTCTTCATTGTTTGCTACCTTTTTTTTAAATTGCCTTTTAGGTAAGAGATTAGGTAATATATATTTAAAAAACCTTGACTTTTCATCAAAAACTCTCATCTTTTGTAGACTTGAGAGAGGGTCTTGAATCTGGCCTTTTGTTTGGACCCAGTAGATTAGACTTCATTTCACATTTTGGATTCTACATAATTTTAACTATTTTGAAAAATATCACACAATGTAATGGTTTTGAACATGTCTTGTACTAATCTTTTGTCCTCTTTTCTTGTTTGTCTTTTCAGATACATGTATGATAGGATGGGAAACTGAGTTTTGTTCGCTTTTGATTTAAAGCTAACGAGCAAACAATGGGGAGTATTACACCTGAGGCTCTGAAAGATGATTCTGAGCTTGAAGATTCATTGAGCATTAATGAGAATCTTCCTGTCTTGTTGAGCCAGAAAAGACAACAGCAATGTAGTTTAGTTTCAAACAGCGGAAAGTGGCTACACCTCGTCAAAAACGGTCCCAGAGGGTCATTCTCTCGTGCCACTAGCTTCTTTGATAGCAAGATCCCAAGGCATTTGGTGTCCCTAGACGAGAAGTATCTCCGTAGATGCCTTGAATTGATTAATATCAGCGCCTTTAAGCCCTCAGCTAGTTGCAGCCTCTCTATGATGAGTTCCTCATATCACTTTGACTCAACTATCATCCCCAAAGAGAATGTTGCTCGTCTTCTCTTTGATCTTCCCTTGGTTGATGATTCAGGGAACGTTGTGATTAGCCCTGTGATCACAGGTTGCAAGAGGGTTACGCATATGATTGATAAACCATTGTTACAGAATCTTGAAGCAGTGGATAGTGGTGATACAAATAGCAGGACAAGCTCAGTGATCTCTTCTCCCTCTTCTTCTTCTTCTGAGCAGTCTTCTTCATGTTGGTCTCCGTCTTCATCAACAGTTTCTCAAGGAACGCTTCAGTTCACTATGAAAGACAACAAGACGCCTTGTTTTGTTTTCTCATTGGATGATCAGAAAGAGTTCTATGTAGCTACCTTGAGCAATACTTGTAGTGTTGGTTTTGACCGTAGTTCTCTAGACTATTCGTACATGATCCATTTGAAGAAAGGGCGTGTCTCTGAACTGGTTGGTAGACTAAAGGTATCAACTCTGTTCTCTGTCTCGTCCACTAATGAGAAAACCGTAGAGAGGCAGTTTGTTCTGTTCGGTAACGGTGGGAATCAGCAGTTACCATGCCACAATGAGATCAGGAAACACAGAGGACTGTCTAAGAAAGTCGTTGATGCGCTCAAACGAGGTTCAAGGCAAAGAAGTATCTCAAGATGCAGTAGAACAAGCTCCATAGCTGATTTTAGCTCTTGGGAGCCGTTTCAAGAACCAGAACAAGATCTTGAACCCGTGAGTTTGCTAGATGACGAGCTTCCACCTAATCTTGAAGCCTCAGCTGTTGTTGTGAGAGAGAGGTTTCTCAAGGAAGAAGATGAGGAAGAGAAAGGGACTGGAGGGTGGGGCATGAAGTTTCTCAAGAAGACCCCCTTGGCTAGAAGAACCAAGAAGGCTTCTGAAAACTCTAAGCAAATGAGCATTGATGTTGTGATTCCTTCAGGGATTCACGGAGGGCCAAGAAGCAGAAACGGCGGTGGCGGTCCTTCGAGCTTGGTTGAGAGATGGAAGTCTGGAGGAAGCTGTGATTGCTCTGGATGGGACTTAGGTTGTCCTTTGACCGTCTTTAAAGGTCAGGCTAGAAAAGATCAAAGTGAAGGTCAATGCAATCTTTTTGAGCTCTTCACAGAGGTAACTAACCTTCAAGAACCATTTACCATTACGAGATGTGTGGCGTTAGATTCAGGTTTGTTTAGTTCTTTTTTGTGTTGTTTTTTTCAGGGATCAAAGCAGGGGATACCTGGACTGAGGATCATGAGTGTAAGAGAAGGTCTTTACTTCGTCCAGTTTCAAGCAAAGATGTCTGTTTTGCAATCTTTTTCAACGGCTTTGGCATACGTTCATAGCCAGAGCCAGAGACTTAGGCCATGGTTGTCAGGGAAAGTGTGTAGAGAAGCTTAACTAAGCTAAAGAGAGATTGCACAAAGTAAAAAAAAAAAGATAGGCACAAACTCAGCCTTCGTAATTTCAGCAGGTTCTTGAGTTACTATTATTATTTTTTTAAAATTTATTTGTTTTCTATTTAATATTTTTTTTATAGAAAAAATGTTTCATTACTAAGAAATCATATGTAAGTTTGGTGTGTTTTTTGTTGGTGTGAAATGTAAATTCTGACTTTCGATTTTGACAACTATGATGTTCTGGTTCTTTTTAAGACTTTTGTTTTGTCAATTAACTTCTTTTTTATACAATGAAGTCAAAACTTAAAATCCAATGTAATCCAAAAACGAACAATAAGTCAGCAGGTCGCAGTAACATGCAAACAAAACATGACTAAAGTCTTCTAAGAAGATACATGAGGAGGATGTTTCTCAGCGAAGTGATGGCATGGCTCTCAATACCTTGGGCAGGACATGCTCGATCACTCTTATAGTCTTATCTTGCAGCAGACAAATATCATTTAATTCATAGACAAGTATAGGAACAACTTCATCATCTTCTGGTTTAGATAAAGTGAATTTTAAATAACTAAATAAGTAGCTCATATACTTTTTCTTCTGCCAAAATGATTGATGAAAATCTCATTTTATTTGTTGAACAGATTTTACACATCAACTTACACAAACGGTTTCTTCAAACATGAGCTTAACAATAATAGGCTGCAAATACAGTAATACTTATTCATACAAAAGATAAACAAACTCTTAGTCTTGCTTGCGAGAATTGGCCTTCTCTTTATTCTTTTTAGCACAATATTCAAATAAGCTGCCATCAAAGCAACTTCTCACAGCTTCTTTGGACACGAACCCTTCCTCATCTTTTGCAAGGATATAAAGTAGTATCCATTCAACTTTGTTAGAAAGCCTGACATAACCAATACACAGAGCAGACCTATTTAATTTGATTTTAACGATTATTCAACAAAGAACCAAGAATGTTTTGGTACTAACCATCCAAAAGGATCGATTGCCATTCGGTTTCCCTCGGTTAAGTTCCACATCTCTTTGAATGTTAACTTGTTTGGAGCCGTTAGCGCATACTTGCTAAATATGTTTTCCAGATTAAATGGGACATACCTATAATTGTGATTTTACAAAATTGAGTATCACGAAAATTCTATTTTAAATGATCAGGTGTGTGTGAATGAATGTTACCTTCCTTCGGTATCATAGGTGCTTGAATCACTCCCATGTTTGGCTTTGTGTATGTTGTCGATATAGACAGGCAGTAATGGTGATGGCAACCAACTCTTTTTACAATATTCACCATTCACAAAACAGTTATATCAATTTCAATATAGGTAATAATTAGAACTAAATTCGAAGGGTTAATTAGGGTTTGTTAACAATACCGGAAGTGTAACGTAGCTAAACGCTAAGTTTATGATTAAGCTCCAGAAGACAGAGGAGATTGGGTTGAAACCGAGGTCACGGAATCCTACAAAATGTTCCAATAATTGTTGAGGTAAATAAATGGTTATGTTATTTTGTAAATAAGTACAGTATATGATTTCTTATTTTTATGAAGTTAAAAAGAGTAAAAAGTTATACTGATAAAGAGTACTTACCTGCATAAGTCTCCCAAGGGTAGACAATACCGTCGCCGTTCTGGTCGAAGAAAGCAACATGTTGTTGCATAACACTCATGCCTTTGTTGTCATGACCTTCTGTTCCATTCGGATGCTCTGTATCTGGAGCTACTAGTGCTCTTGCCAAATCTGATTTTCATTTTTTTAACGTTGGATCAATGTATATATTTCAGTGAATTCTGTATATTTTTTGTTTTTAACGTATATAGAGTGACCATTTACTCTCTTTTTCTATTGTTACTTTCATTCTTTAACATAAATTGGACAAGCATACTTACATGGCTTTGGTAGTTTTTCCTCCAAGTCGCTCCGTACTTTTCGCTCACTGGTAACTGGAGCTAACGGCGCGGTCGTGGCAAAAACTTCTGACGCATCTCCCATTTCCCTCTTAGTTTCTTTCTCTCTCTCTTCGGTAAGTGTTAATAATTGAAGTTGCTCTCAGTTTCTTCTTTTGTAAACAATGGATACTGTTGTATTATTTGGTTTTCGTTGTCCTTTATAAGTAAAACGATACAAAGATCATGACGTGAAAAGGGACACGTGTCGTAATTATGTGGTGCGAGTTAAGAGAAATCAAAAGGACAAAGCAAACATGACCACATCTAATATGGTCCAGGCACGTGGTGACTTCTGGTTCGCTGTAATGAATCCACATTTTTATCACGGAGAGGTCGGTGGAAAAAAACATCGCGCTGATTATGAGTTATCATATTAAAAGAAAATAATAAATTATAATATGCAAGAAAATTTAGTATCAAAAATGTAAAATGTATAAACTTATACAAAAAATCTTGCCATTCTCGTGGCACAATCCATAAGACTATTTGCAGCTGTATATATATTTTCTAATAATAGTAGAATAGTTAAATTCTATATGATATGTTCGAAACCTCACATGTTACAGTGATATATATCCTTTATCAGAAAAAGAATAAGAAAATTCACATGTTATTTAAAACGATAATCACTATCTCCTTGTACAATAACTTAAACGGGCTCCCAATACATCCCAACTTCGAGCATTCTCTTATAGCTTCTTCGCGGACCCAAGTGAGAAGGGGCCATATGGATCAAATGCAATCGGGCGAATGTTTTATATTTATCCGATTCTGTTAACACGTAACTGTTTAAATATATCGAGATTGACAGACGTAATATATAGAACGACTTTATAATCAAAATCATGTTTTGATGACCGTGTTTTGTGCTAAGTTTGAAGTGTAAAGTGTTTATACAAAAACATCAAAAAGTATTGTGTATTTATACATTCCTTGAGTCACTTCCATGTTTGGCCTTGTGTGTTGTTGGCAATATACTCTGTAATAATGGTGATAACAAGTTGGCAGCAACTAACTCTATTTATATAAGTTCACAACATTTATTGCATTTAGCTTTACGGATTAAACATAACATGTCCCAAAAGTATGAACTTATGACTCCAAAGGTAAGAATCCAAAGTCCCCGATGTGTCAAATGTGTACAAGTTTTTGAATTAAAGTTTATTTTCGGATGCATTACGTAATAGGATACATTGTTCTCTTTTTTAACACAATCAGGCACTTGTTGCTGGTCAGACACATATTTGATGTGCTGTCTTTATTTGTGACATTAATGTCCTTCATTTGTGGATCACCGAGAGATGATGAGTGTGTCATGTGCGTAAAGGATAGTGGGAGCTAAGTTTTATCACAAGTTGGTTTATTACTGTCAAGTTTTAATTAACTTTTATCTCAAGTTTTATAATATATAAAATGAAAATAATTATCACACTGAATTATATATAAAATTATCTATCTTTTAACATCCATATTGATATATATATATATTATATTAACATATATACAGAAAAATATGGACATAGACATCAAAATGTGGATGATAAAATTATAGATTAATTGTGGACATAAACACTAAAATGTGGTTGTACAAACCATCCACAAATTACCGTTCACAGATAGCCATACACATGGACATACATGCAAGCCCACCATCCTCGTACAAAAATAAAGGTTTTGGATACAAATTAATTTGAGTTTAATAGGATTTGGAGTGCGCGAATAAAAGTTTGTGGAATAAACGTTGTGGCTAAATCACAAGAACCATTCTACATATTTTAAGAATCTAGGGGCAAAAGTGTGAATAACCAAAAAGTGAAACACCACAATTGCAAAAAACTGCTTTTGCTTTCTCCCAGAAAGCGTCTTCGAGATTGAAGGCCTTATCCCAGAAAGATCCAAGAAATCATTGCAGAGACAAACAACTTTGCTTAACAATTTTGTTTAACAATTTCGATCTGAGGCCAAATCAGCTCTAAGACTTTGTCTCTTTTGCTGCGGATTTCATGTCTTCTCCGTTACTGATTTCATGTCTCTCCTCCTCTCCGCCGCAGGTTTCATCGAATATGAAAAATCATCCAATCCGATTTGGCTCTTTTCCACGTCCATCTCCCAAAGCTCTCCATCAAAATCTCACACACTGCGCATCCTCAATCCCTAATCAGATGTTTCTTGTTCAATTCTTCGATATTTCCAGTTAAATCAACTAATTTTTTTTTGAGCTTTATAAAAAAAACTCCGATATTTTTAGCTTTTGTTATTTGAACTGTTTGAAAGAGGAGATATGATGAAAAAGCAGAAGATGAGTTTGAGTTTCTATCATGTTCTACAAATTTAAGAAGATGAGGAAAAGGGGATTGTGACGATTAGGATTTGAGAATTGAATCAAGTAAATTTGAGTTTCGAAAGTTGGAATAGGAGATAGACTTTTTTTTTTTTTTTGCTCAGGGATAGGGAATAGATTAGAGATCAGGGCTTGTATTTTTAATTAGTTTTTTAATTTTATCTAGTTGAGATGAAATTACTCAATTAGATAGAGAAAACCAGGAATGTATAGTTATATTTTTGTTAAGGGTAAGAAGGACAAATCGTATAGAAAAAGTGTGTTAGAAAGTAGAAAGTGTCTCAATGTGTAATTCTAAAGTGAAAATGTGTTCTATAGAGTAATTTTTTCTTTATTTTCTTCCGGCAATAGATAGAGGCGCCTTATGATATCTAAAAATTTGAACGTGCTTTATCTAGAAGAAATGGAAGTATTGGGCACGAGATGGAAATGGTGGGGACGTGTGTTCACGAGTTCATCGTTTACAAAAGAAAAAGGACGAGCAATATGACCACATGTATGGTCCTATTTACGTGATCAGGAACCGCTGATGTAGTCCATATGTGTGGGTTGGAAATCGAATCGGTCTTAAGATTATATTGTTTTGCTGATTAGCTAATGTTTACCAAAAGAAATTGTCAAGACGCAACACCACTCAATTAACTTTTAAATGTAATCAGCAAAACAATAAAAAATAACTAATCAGCAAAACAATATAACTAATCATATGATAAAATATATTTTTGAATCACATTGACAAAATATTGCCGTTGAGATAATCCCAAGTTAATAAGTTGAACATTAAACGTAAAATAAGAATCAGAAGATTGATTGATGGATAGCATTTGAACAATATAAAGCCCTTACGTAACTTAACATGCCTGCATTCACTGGCAATTCTTCATTAGGCTGCTTTTGTCGTATTATAGTAATACAATGAATCAAAAATTACATATATATATTTTTAGCAAACAAAACTACACATATATGTGCAAATATGTATACATATATACTTTCGAAGTTTAAGACATTTTATTAGTCCATTTTTGTGTATGATTTATTTGAGGATTTCGAAGAGAATTTGGGGAGATATATTCATCGCTGATTGAATCTAAATCGAGCACAGCCGTTGATTTTGATCCGGAATTTACTTATCCTCACTCTCCTTGTCATATCCTTGCATCTCTGTTGCATCATCAATTTTCCTTTTGGTACCTTCACAAGCTCCTTTACGTATTTGCATCTTCCATTTTCTGAAAGTTAGAGACAATATTATAAAATAGACTATCAAAAGTATTTTTGTAATACAAAATGTCAAAAACTTATTATAAAAGGCAAAAAAAACTAAAATAAGATAAAAAAAAGAATACCTTTTTGAGGAGCTTCTTCTTCGAGTCTTGTGTTATTTAGCTGCTGCTTATATAGTTAAAATTTACAAAGTAAGCTTTATTGTATATCAAATTTATATTGTTTGTTGTAAATTCGTGTGCGTGTAATATGATTAAACTACCTTCACCAAACTGTCCATTCTTTTTCTCATCCTTCTCTGTATGTACCCTCTCGAACACTATTTCACCAACAAGAGGTTGAAAATTTCAGTTACAAGAATATAAAATCTATTTTTTTTTCTTTCCCGAAAAATCAATAATTTACCTTAATATGGTATTTAACGTATGCGTAGAAATTTAGTAAATTCCAAACAGTTTTGTCTAGTCTCTTTCCTTCAACGTGCCGTGAAGTGATATCTGCAATAACAACAGGATTGAAATCGTGAATATAATACTAATTAGTTGAAACTATAATAAACAGATACGCGGATTCTAAATATACCAAAAGAGACAAAACCAGCATTGGTGGTCAGGTCTTGGACCGGTTCTCCCCTAAGTTGGAAAGGAGGAACTGGTGACCAACTACATTGTGGTGCCTTTTCAATTTCTTTTTGGCTTCCCACTTCCACTAGTTCCTGTTTTTCTCCAATATATTGAAAAGTTTCAATGAAAGGACAAATTAATCACTTTAAACTGAAAACAATATTATTTCGTTCAAATACAAAAAGTTGTTTATCCTTTTTGGATGTTAATTTACTTAAACTCAAAATCAAACCGATTTCATGAATTATGCAAATGATATGTTACAAGCATTTTGTGATTCTCGGCCGTTAATGATAATTTATTTTACATTTTTAACTTGTTAAAATGTTATTCTCTTAAATAATTTTGTCTTCACTCGCTCCATGTTTTGGTTAACTTTAATTACTTTTTACTCTTTTGTACAAAAAATAAATAGATGAGGTTGATGATTTTTTTATTGAAGACTGGTCACTATTTCTAGCTTTTAAATTCAATTCTTATTAACTGGACAGCTCTTGTAATTTTGATTTATCGTTTTACATTTTAGTCCCAGTTACTACACTTTCTCAATATGTTCACAGTGATCGTGTACCTGGAAGAATGACATAGCAATGACTACATCCGAGTCGTCTTTAAAATTCATTGGAAACACCGCCGTAATTTTCTCCGGCTGAAAAAACATTCACGAGTTATCTTCATAGTTATATCAACTCGAGACAAGCCACACTATGTGTATGATTTATATTGGATTCAACTCAAACAGGAACATAAAAAACAACAAAGGGAAACCATACCTGTCTAAAGACGTAGAAAGGTTCACTTGGGTGATAAACAATCCTGATGGGCCAGTTGTTGTTGTTATTGTTCATCGCTTGTGAATTATCTTGAAAATTCAAGCGTTTTAGCATCTCTTTTAATTGGCTACTTAGTATCAACGCTTGTATTTCAGAAATTTTTGTTATGATTTTAATAGCTTCTGCAGTTGAAGAGTAAGAATGAATCTTAACATTTACTTCAAAAAGGTAATTCGCTCAAATGACCATAATATATATTTTTGTCATCAAAAGAGTTCACAAAGAAGAAATGACCAAAGAGTTTTCATTCAAACTGTAAAAAACCCATTATACCCTTACTTTATAGATATATAAATATAATAATTATTAAAAATAAAAAATAAAATTCGTACTTTCTTATAATTTTCTTTAACGATTTTTTTTAGTTCGATCTTTTTAAAAAACTATTTTAAAATTTTATTTTAGAATTTTAGTACTTATTTATTTTTTAAAAATCTTAAACTTCAGCCCCTAAACTCCATCCTTCAAGTTTATTTTAGTTAATTCTATGAATATAATTGTCTATTTATCTCTCTAATGAAATATTTTGTTCATTTTAATTATATTTTTAAACTCAAATCATTTTAATCTCTGAGGATTATATTTATAATAAAAACATTTTAGGGTCATCCCAGAGAACTTTTCAGAAAAAGAGTAAGAATGAAGGAAAACTTCTATATAATAAGTGTAGAAAATAGCTAGCTACTGTACCGTGTTTTGATTTGATGTTGGTGAACCTAAGTTTTGTTCTAAATGTTATTGAAGATATCTATTTGACCTATTGCAAAAACAAGGAATACACAAAAGCATAAGCTCACCTTTGCCACGCGGAATATTATCAAGGTGAAGCTTAAGGGTCAACTGAAACCCTAATCTTGGTGGATCAACAATATCTATCACACCAACTGCAATATTCTTAATCACCTCATAAATGTCACTTAAAATCTCATTTGACATCACTGTTCCCTGTGTCTCAAGCAACGTCGACGTCGATATATACACAATATTTGAATCCAGAACGGAGCACTGCATGTCCAAATCATATACTTTATGTTTTCTGTAATAACTTGATGATAATAAAGAACATTATATTAAAGAATTAACATGACTATAAAATAGATACCTTGATGTGATATTGAATCGAACCAAACTCATAGAAATGTTGATCGATCTCGATAGGTTTTTCAGCACTGCAATTAATTGACGACAATGAAAATACGCCAAAGGTTAGGACCGTATACCGGCAAAATAAAATTAAATAATCTCACCTGAAGCTAGACCAGAAAAGGGGTCAGGAATCTGGATGACTAAAGAGAAGAGTGTGGCTTACCGGTATATCTTGAGGAGTGTTTCTTTCAATGTTGGAGATGATCTTTTGAGATATGCCATTCTTGAAAGACCTCGGAAGAAACTTGAGGACAGAAGAATTAACAACTTTTTGTTGGTATTATGATATGTCTGTGATCTTATACATATATGTATGGTCTCTAAGTGCGTTTTAGTTGGTATATGTGGGCCGGTGTAGGTGAATTGTTAGAGTTGAGTACAATGTAAGTTCCAAAGTTAAAATCATTTTAGTTTGGTTCTTAAGCAAACATACAAGCTAATACGTGTGATTCGAAGACCTACCTGTCAACCCAATCGAAATGTAGGCCCATTAAGTGGGAAGAAGCAGTTTTAACGCCCTCTGAGCCGTGAGATTAAAGCGCTATAGAATCTGATAGATGCCGATTCGCACGGTCACACATATAGTGACAAAGAATGAACCTGATGTTTTTATAGGGATTATAAAGCGGAATCTAAGGACATAGTTCTAGCCCAAGTCTTTTTTTTTTGTTTTAAGATCTAGTCCAAGTATGAAAACTTAGATTCTAACTTTTGGTAGACATATTATACAATAAAACGGTCGAAAATCTGATATTTGTAACCACTAGAGATGTAGAGAGCTAGTGTGTTTCTTTTTTTAACAACACTCAAAATTTAAATCCTACTACTGTTAAAGGACAATAATGACTGTTTTAATTCCTCTGTGGACGTTACCGGTAAAAAGCAATTCTTGAAATGTAATCCACGTTAATTTACAATAATAAACAAGTAAATTACAAAGATGTATGATTAAGCGTCGGTTGCACACGAGTCGCATGCTTCTGACTTCACTAACACACATATCACCACACCTACTAATTCACTATTCTTCCTTATCGTCGATGTTGGGTTGGTTAGAGTAAATGAGTGGTCACTGACTCACTGTATATCTTTGACAAATTCACAATTAAGATAATCTTATTGTCAAAATATATGCACCAAAATTTACAATAAAGTTAATCCGCTACGCCTATTTTAAGTAAGGCCACTGACTTTCATTTTCTGATACTTTCGAAACAAAAAAAAAACAGTAATAACGCACAATAAAAGTATTAATTTATTAAAATTTTATCGGATGTCCCCAAGGGACTTAAAATTAAATAAATAAATATATTTGGATATTTCTACAAGTTCAATTTTAAACTTGTCAACTTTATATGATAAACTCAACGCATATTAGAATATCTCAACAAGTTGTACTTGAAAGTCGTCATTACTAAAGATAAACAGTAATCCATTAAAATATTGCAAGTTTACTAATTAAGAAAACGATTTGTCAACGACCAGATTAGGAAACTCATAACGAGATTACCTATCGTGCGGCAAACAAACCTTTTAATCTGATCAACAAAAACCTCAAATCCAATCTCAGCCGTCGACTCAATTTTAACGACTTTTCATTCGCTTTTTGTAAGCAAACCAATCAGATCACAGCAGAGAGAGAAACGCGTCGTCTCTCCCCACTTTCCCCCTTTTGATTATCATTATCGGATCACAACAATCTGGAAAACAGAGAGGTTTCCGGATTGTTTCGATTCTCAAAACTTTTTATTGCTGAATTCGATCAAAAGGGTTTCTCTGTTTACGTTAATCCTTCTCAAAAATCTCAACTTTCCCGAGAAAGTTTGAGAATTTTCTTTTTAATTTCCCGGAGAAACCGTCGCCCAGTGACTACGTAAGTAACGCGTTCTCATCTTCGTTTATTGGATCTCGATCTGGGTTTTGCTTCAAAGCGTTGACTTTTTGCTTTTTTGTTGGTGATCAGGGGTTGTTGCAAATCGTGCTGCTTCAGATTGTTTTTGGAATTTTGGGTGTTTGGTCTGGTCTGTGTTATGGATACGAGTTGTGGAGAGGATAAGGAAGCCAATGGGTGTGAGAATGGTGATAGTAAGGCTGTTGTTGTTAGTCTAAAGAGGAGTGAGGTGGAAGATGAGATATCTGAGGAGGAGGAAGAGGAAAGTGAGTCGCAGTGTTTGTTGCCTCCGAGGAAAGGAGGGATGTCGAGAAGTACTGACAAGATTAGGAGGACTGTCCAGTGGAATGACATCAAAGGAGATAATCTTGCTGAGGTTTTAGTTTATGAACCAAGGTACACAATATAATGGAGTCATGATCTCTGTTTTTTTATTTGAGTTGTCGTTTATTTATTTGGTCTGCCTCTGCTGCTTAGATTAGATGTTAATTAGTAGTTTTTAGGTTGGTACTTGGTTTTGGATTGGTCTTCTTGATCTCTGAGGGGATGTTTGTTTTTGTATTTGATGTAGCATTTCTGTAGGCCTGTTTCTCACATGTGTCATGAACAGTTGTAGAAGTTAGATTACTTGGTGACTTGTTTTGATGTTCAAGAACTAACTCTATCTCTTAGTCTGTTGGTCTGTTCCCTTTGCAAATGAAAAGCATTTACTTTTATTTCTTACGTCCTGCCTTTTAATCTTATGTTTTGCAGCGAAGTAAGCGATACAGATGATGATGACTCAGATTCCTGCATCTGCACAATTATGTAATCTCCTTCAAAACCCCTCCCACGCAATCAACCAAACCATTAACATGGAGTTTTAACAACGAGCTCGTTGGCTTCTTTTCAGCAAACAGTTTTTTTGTGAGGACAGAAGAAACCAACATAACCGAGTGGACTTGTTGTGACAAGAAGCCAGTCATCAAACGAGGGAATGTAGACTCAGATAAAAGCTGATATACAAATTACAAATCGTCACAGGAGTGTGAGAGTATATAAAGATTATATATAGATTACTTGCTTTTATTGTTTTCAACAGAAGCTGCTGATCTTCAAATCCTTTTTGAGTGCTATTTGATTTTTTTAACAGGTTTTGATAGTATACTTTTCCCTTGTTCTCCCCACCAAATCATATACTCAGATGCACAAAAAAAAACGTTGAAAGATCACAACTTTTATCAAGATTCAGTTGCAAAAAACAACCAGTGGGAGAAAAAAAAATCATAATCATATCCTTACACACACAAAGAATCAGAAATGCTATAAAAACAAATAACAAAACACACACACACACACACACACACACTGTTTCTTCTCCTCCTTCACCTCTTCTCTATGTTGGTGATATCCACAATTGGTGATATCCAACTAGAAAGGCTAGTATTGACTATTATCTCCTTGAGCAGCGGTTTTGCTTGATCATCAGTAACAACAACTCCAGCATTCTCCTTCATTATTAGCTCTTTAACTCTTACTGGCTTTGCTTTAACAGCTTTCCACTGTTGCATATTCTCCACTGGATTCAAAAGAGGAGTCACGTCCTTGTTGTCCCCATCTTCTTCATTCTCATCCTCATCCTCATCATCAGCATCATCGTCGTAGTCGGTTTCATCATCTGTGTAATAGTCTTCATCCTCCAAATCACTCTCACCATAACCCAAATCATCTTCGAAACTATCAACACAGTTGTGGTATCTATAGTTCGGAGGATACACTGAACTACTTGTCAGATCAACCGAAGAAGATGCGTTGCTTAGTTCTCCTTTTCCCTCTTCATCATCATCATCGCTGCAATAGTTCTCATATCTTGAAGGTAGAACTGGTTCAAAGGTTTGTACATTCAAGTCAAATCTAACTCTCTTTCTCGTCTTCTTCGTTCCCTTCTTCTCCTCATTCTCTGTCTCCACTTCACACCTGACACAGTACCCCACATGTTACAATCCACCAGCTCATGAACTGCTAAACCGGTTTTGGTTTGGCTTTCATAACCGGTTATCATCTTTTTTGAGTAAATCCAAATCCATAAAACAGAGTAAAAGGGAAGAAACACTGACCTGAGGTTGGAACACGAAATCTTTTCAGGGTTATCTGAAACAGTACTTGCATCTACTGGATCCGAAGAATGTAGAAGCTCATAGCTACAGATTCTCTGCAAGAGGAAAGTGTTTTGATTAGTTCTAAGAATAGAAAGAAAGAAAGAGTGTTCATTTTGATTAAAGAAGCTTACTTGATGTCGAGGGAGGATCTTCCTGGTGGAGTTTCTGCGTTTTTTGCTGGAAGAGAGACCGAAACACCCCATAAAACATCCCATTGGGATTGGTGTTTATGAATGTTTAGAGAAAGTTGAGTTTTCTTTGAATCGATTATTATTTTCCTTGTCTTTTACAAATGAGTTACACAATGTTTATATACACGATGATAGAAGGATCTAGGTTGTGCCTAATCTTATCCTTAAGCAATAGCTGTAAAGTAACTTTAAACCTCCATGACAGTCTGTAATATCTTGAATCTGTTAGGATCAGTGGCGTGACTTGCTTTTCCCTTAACGTCTTCTTTGTTTCTTTGAACAGGTACGGAGCTAGGAGAAGACTGAGTTGTCGTGACTTGAAGATTGGAGTTGGGTATTGATGATGGGCCTGAGCTTGTGGGCTTAGTTCTGTTATCCTCAACAATCCCCCTCAAACTCGGAGTGGGTGGCCCATCGACGCCGAGTTTGCTTCGAAGCTCAATGAAAGGAACGCGAGGTAGTGGTTTCGTGAAGATATCGGCGATCTGTTGCGACGCCGGGATGTGCTGAGTTTCGACAAGACCCAGGGCAACTTGCTCGCGGATGTAGTGGAAGTCCGTATCAAAGTGCTTCGATCGGCTGTGGAGTGCAGGATTAGCACTGAGATACACGGCGGAGAGGTTGTCACAGTGGAGAATCGTCGGACGATACTGAGGGATGTTGAGATCGCGGAGGAGCGCAGACAGCCATGCAAGCTCCTGAGCAGCGGAAGTGAGAGCTCGATACTCAGCTTCGGTCGACGATTTCGCAACCGTGGGCTGACGCTTTGCCGACCAAGAAATCAGATTCTGACCGAGAAATGTACAGAGTCCAGTCGTCGATCGCCGTGTTTCCTTGCAACCCGCCCAATCGCTATCACTGTAAGCATTCAGAACCAACAATTGATCTTTTCTGATGTGAAGACCCAGATTAATCGTTCCTTTGATGTATCGCAGGATACGTTTCAGAAGGCCAAAATCAGTCATCGTCGGAGCATGCATACGCTGACAGATGAAGTTGACTGCATATTGAATGTCGGGTCGCGTGATGGTGAGGTACTGGAGCTTCCCGGCAAGGCTCCGGAAGTAGGTGGGCTCAGGAAACAGAGTAAGATCGACGTTATCAATCCGTTGAGGAAGAGGAGTAGGCATCGGGTTACACTGAGACATATGCGCCTGATGCAGTATGTCTGCAGCATACGCTGATTGGTGAAGAAACAGAGAGTCATCCCGAGTGATGATCTCGATGCCCAAGAAGTACTTCGGGGTGCCAAGGTCTTTCATGAGGAACCTCGCGTTGAGAGCAGACAACAGCTCAGTGATGAGGGTATCATCACTTCCGGTAAGTAGTATGTCATCAACGTAGAGGAGGAGAACCATAGTCTTGTTATCTCGGTGATAAGTAAAGAGTGATGGGTCTGATTTGCTGCAGGTGAAGCCTTGTTCAAGAAGGAAGTTGCTAAAGGTGTTGAACCAAGCTCTAGGGGCCTGTTTAAGGCCGTATAGAGCCTTGGTTAGTTTACAAACGTGGTGAGGTCTCTTGGGGTCAACAAAGCCAGGCGGTTGTGTCATGAACACTGGCTCGTCTAGTTCACCATGAAGAAACGCGTTGGAGACATCTAACTGTCGGATTTTCCAACCCTTAGCAACCGCAACATCAAGAACCATCCTTATAGTAGCAGTGCGCACAACTGGACTGAACGTCTCGAGGTAATCCCAACCTTCCTCTTGATCATATCCTTTAGCTACTAACCTCGACTTGAATTTCTTTATAGTGCCATCCGGATTAAACTGAATTTTGAAGATCCAACGGCAGCCCAAGATATTCATCTCTGCAGTTGGTTCCACCAAAGTCCAGGTGCGCAGCAGATGAATATTAGTCATCTCATCTGAGACTGAAGCATTCCAATGCGGGTGTTTTAAGGCAGCAGCAATGGTTTTAGGTTCTTCAGTATCATACCGAGAGGCAAGTAATGCATAACGTGTGTTAGGCTTGTGTATTCCTGCCTTTGATCGCGTTGTCATCGGGTGGTTATTGTTCTCAGGTGCTGCGGGGGCCGGAGGCGCTTGTTGGGGAACCGGTATGACTTGCGGAGGTTGAGGAGGTTGTAGAGGGGCAAGCGGTGGGACAAGAGGAGGTACCAAGGCTCGCGATATCTGCGTTGGTGGAGATACGGGTGGCTGTAGCTGAGGGGATGACAACTGCCATGCTCTGAGCAATGGCGAATCATAACTAGGCACCAAGTGTTTATACTGACCTGTGAAAGGTAAGGCTTCTTCATCAAACACAACATGCCTAGATATGTAGACTCTCCCAGTTGTAGGATGTAGACATCTGTACCCTTTATACTGACTTCCATAGCCTAGAAAGACACACTGTAGAGATCTTGGTTCCAGTTTGTGAGTAGATACATCTCGAAGGCAGGGATAGCAAGCAGACCCGAAGACTCTTAGCATAGAGTAGTCAGGTTTGCTGTGGAATAGGATCTCATGAGGGCTCTTATTATGCAGGGGAGTTGAAGGTAACATGTTGACGACGTAGTTCGCAGTGCTGAACGCTTCAACCCAATGCTTGAGAGGAACCCTGCTATGGAACAACATAGATAGCCCCAGTTCTACTAGATGCCGATGTTTCCTTTCAGCTGTGCCATTTTGCTGAGGGGTGTGCGGGCAGCTTAGGATGTGACGAATGCCATGTTGACTGAGGTGAGTTGCAAACGCTTTATTAACGAATTCTCCCCCACCATCGCTCTGGAACACTTTTATTTTTCTAGATAGTTGATTCTCCACCAGTTTTTGGAATCCAATAAATACTGAACAGAACTCCGACTTGGCTTTTAACGGGTAGAACCATGTGTAGCGAGAAAATTCATCGATAAACACTGCGTAGTATTTGAAACCTTGATTGGATACAACTGGTGAAGGTCCCCAAAGATCACAATGGATTCGATCTAGGGGACT
Source organism: Raphanus sativus (assembly GCF_000801105.2). Taxonomy (NCBI): domain Eukaryota; kingdom Viridiplantae; phylum Streptophyta; class Magnoliopsida; order Brassicales; family Brassicaceae; genus Raphanus; species Raphanus sativus. Next base: position 48,098,535 of record NC_079516.1, read on the forward strand.
TGAAACTATAGAACTAGAATGAAAAAACTGTAGCCTTGAGCTCTTCCCCATCTGGCAAGGCTCACAGACGGAGGGGGTTGTCTTCTTATTGATAGAGATTTCCTTGCTGTTTTGTAGGAGTCGGAGAATGCTGGAGTTTGCGTGACCCAACCGATGATGCCAAATACTGTCTGAGGTAGCTCGCTGTCGATTTGAGAAGAACGCTTCATCACCAGTAGACTCCAACACATACAGGTTCTTACGCCTGTTTCCCTTGGACACCACCTTCTGAGTGGTGAGATCAATCACACAAACTTTCTTAGCATCAAAAAAGACTCCACAAGGGTAGTCATCACACAACTTGGATACTGACAATAGAGATTTTTGTATCGCAGGGCAGACCAAGACATCAGTTAGAGGGATAATACCTGCGGGTGATGCAAGGGTTGTAGATCCAGTGTGTGTGACCGGGAGATAGGTACCGTCAGCTACCATCACCGTGTCGTTACCTTCATAAGGTGCAGCTGACTGGAGGTGATTGGGGTTCGCAGTGATGTGAGCAGCTGACGGTGCGGGTTTGCGGCGGCTGAGTTGTAGCACCGTTAATGAAGCCGAGGAGCTTCTGACTGGAGAGCAGGGACTCTATCTGCGTCTTCCATAGCAGGTAATTACTATCTGTAAGTTTGAGTGTAACACAACTTAGGACATGGACATTAGAAGGAAAAGGATAGGGATTTGCTGGATCGGCCATTGTGAAAACCTGTTAAGGCAACAATGGCTCTGATACCATATGAATGTTTAGAGAAAGTTGAGTTTTCTTTGAATCGATTATTATTTTCCTTGTCTTTTACAAATGAGTTACACAATGTTTATATACACGATGATAGAAGGATCTAGGTTGTGCCTAATCTTATCCTTAAGCAATAGCTGTAAAGTAACTTTAAACCTCCATGACAGTCTGTAATATCTTGAATCTGTTAGGATCAGTGGCGTGACTTGCTTTTCCCTTAACGTCTTCTTTGTTTCTTTGAACAGGTACGGAGCTAGGAGAAGACTGAGTTGTCGTGACTTGAAGATTGGAGTTGGGTATTGATGATGGGCCTGAGCTTGTGGGCTTAGTTCTGTTATCCTCAACAGTGTTGTGATGTTTCTTCTCTGTTTCGGTTTTGATTCTTGAGAGTGAGAGGAAGAAACAGAGATGGGTTTGTTTGTGGTTTTATTTAATGTTGATGTGTTTGAATAGAAATAGGAACGTTGGGGATTTCATAAAAGATGATAGTGACGGTAGCTTCACGGAGTTTATGTCCTCGTTTAAATTTTTATTTTTTTTGTTTAAGAAGAAAAAGACAAAAACAGTTATTACAGCCCTTTTTTATACTTCAAACAAAATTTTAACTAGTTTTTTTCTTTCTATTTAGTTGTTTATGTAACTACTGATTGTTCTGTCCTGAAATCAAATTTTAAGATTTTTGGTTATTTTATATCAAAAGTGGTTTAAACACGAGCCACAAAATAGTGAATCATTTTAGATGATCACTAAACTACTGAAATAAAAATATCATTATTTTTAGGTCGAATCCCACTAAATCTTATGACTGGTTTTGGTTGTCGACAATATTTAGAACCGGTATTTAACATAGCGAGATGTTTTTTGGGCTTAATGTTTACAAGCCATTTTTTAAGTTTGGTCTCTTTCACTCTCTTTTAGCCCAATGGGCCGCTACTACTTTCCAAATCTGTTTCTTCCTCTCTTCTCTCTCTCTCTCACACCCGATTTCACGATCCGAAACCCTAAATTTCTCGGGACACTACCTCCTTTCCTCTTCTTCACCGGGAGGGATTTAATCGGAGCCGAGTCTAGGGCTTTTCATTTTTGGGTATAACGAGAGCGTGGAGTGAGACAGCCTAATCAATGGAATCAGATCAGGGAAAGCTCTTTATCGGCGGCATTTCGTGGGAAACCGACGAGAACCTTCTGAGAGAGTACTTCAGCAATTTCGGAGAGGTTTCACAGGTGACTGTCATGCGAGACAAAGCTACAGGTCGTCCCAGAGGATTCGGATTCGTCGCGTTCTCCGATCCCGCCGTTATCGATAGAGTTCTTCAGGACAAGCACCATATCGACAATAGAGATGTAAAAAAGTTCAAAACTTTCTTCTAGTGGGCTGTTTAAAAATTGAAGCTTTAAATCTTTTTTTATTGTTGTGGTGTGTGATGTGTGGTTTTTTTTTAAATTCGTATTAGGTTGATGTGAAGAGAGCAATGTCTAGAGACGAGCAGAGTCCTGCAGGGAGACAAGGGAGTTTTAATGGTAATAGGAGTTTTGATAGTGGTGGTGGTGGTGCTAACGTTAGGACCAAGAAGATATTTGTTGGTGGTTTGCCTCCTGCTTTGACGTCAGATGAGTTTAGAGCTTACTTCGAGACTTACGGCCCTGTGAGCGATGCGGTCATTATGATTGACCAGGCTACACAACGTCCTAGAGGGTTTGGGTTTGTTTCGTTCGACTCTGAGGATTCGGTTGACCTTGTTTTGCACAAGACTTTCCATGATTTGAGCGGTAAGCAAGTGGAAGTTAAAAGAGCTCTTCCTAAAGACGCTAACCCTGGGATAGCCAGCGGTGGTGGTGGTGGTCGTGGTAGTAGTGGTGGTTTCCCGGGATATGGTGGAAGTGGCTACGAGGGTCGTGTTGATTCCAGTAGATATATGCAGCCTCAAAACGCGGGAAGTGGTTATCCTCCTTATGGTGCTGCTTCTGGGTATGGTACTGGTTATGGTTATGGAAGCAACGGTGTAGGTTATGGGGGTTTTGGAGGGTATGGGAATCCATCTGGCGCGCCTTACGGGAATCCTGGTGGCCCTGGAGCTGGGTTTGGAAGTGGTCCGAGACCTTCATGGGAAGGTCAAGCACCATCGGGCTACGGTAACAACGTGGGATATGGAAATGCTGCTGCTGCTCCTGCTCCTTGGGGTGGTTCTGGTTCAGGTTCAGCAGTGATGGGTCAAGGAGGTGCTGCGTCTGCAGGTTATGGCAGTCAGGGTTATGGCTACGGTGGAAATGATTCCTCTTATGGAGCACAACCTGGTTATGGTGCTGTCGGGGGGCGTCCTAACAGCCATGGCGGAGGCTATGCTGATGTTCCAGATGGCTATGGGAATCATCAAGGGAACGGGCAAGCTGGATATGGTGGAGGTTATGGTAGACAGGCTCAACAGCAGTGATTGGTGGAATAAAGTCTACTGCAGTGGTGGTTTTGTCCCTGACCTTTGGAACCACCTCTCTCCGCTGTAACGATGCGGTTTTGGTCAGGAGGTCCAGGGAGGTCGACATGCGCGCTGGATTATCTATTTTGTGATATTTTTTTAATAAGTTGTTTTCATGCACTCTGTATTTCCTATGAAGTTTTGCGTGCTTATTTTATATTGTTTAACAATAACTCCTCCAGATTATCATTTTTTTTGTTTGTATTCATTCTTTTGAATTTTCTATTATGATGCTTGCTTTCAGTTTCTGCTTTGGTGTGGAATGTGATCTAAGAAAAGTGACCTTAGCTGTTTATATACAACTTCAGATTCCATATAGCTATTCTCTTCCATGTCTGCGCAAGTGTTCAAGAGGAGAGAACAATGACTATTATAGTTTGCATGAGGCCAAAAAAGGAAACTTCCGCAGTCCCATGATCTTGTGTCGTATGCAGAGAGAGCTACAACTTGTTTAGAATATGGAAAAGGTTGGATGTTGGGATGGGCATAATCCTTCTTGTTTTAACAGAAGACCCTGACTCAACTAATCTGTTTGGTCGCTTTTAAACAGAAGAGTCGGGGAAGGTTGTTTTATTAGTTAAGATTTTTATTAGATTTTGATTTAATGGGCCTTAAGCTCAATTTCTGAGAAGCCCATATATTATTTTCGTAAATAAAGAAAACCAAAATGAATTAATCAGCCAAAAACCCTATCCACAGTCCACACTAAAACCTCCATTTCTTCCTATCTCGCCTACCTACTACAATGGCCTCCTCGCCTATCTCTGGCACGCGCCACCTTACGCGCTCCCTCTTATCCAGCGCCTCCTTAGTGCCACCTCCTCGAACTCCTTCCTCCGTTCGCTGCACTGGATTTGGATCTCGGTTAGCTTACTCGACCCGGTACGTCTCAATCCGATGCCGAGCTAACCGGTCAGGCTCCGCTTACTCGCCGCTTAACTCAAACTCTAACTTCAGCGATCGGCCTCCGACGGAGATGGCGCCTCTGTTTCCAGGGTGCGATTACGAGCACTGGCTAATCGTTATGGATAAGCCTGGCGGCGAAGGCGCGACGAAGCAGGAGATGATTGATTGTTACATCCAGACCTTAGCCAAAGTCGTTGGAAGGTATAAAACCTTTAGCTTTGATGTATGTATTTGGAACTAGTTGGAGTCTTTTTGTGTAGGTGTTTACTCTGTTTTGGTTTTGGTTTAGTGAGGAAGAGGCGAAGAAGCGAATCTACAATGTTTCGTGCGAGAGGTATTTAGGGTTTGGGTGTGAGATTGATGAAGAGACTTCTACTAAGCTTGAAGGTCTTTTACTTTACTTGCCCCTTGTCCCTCTCTCTCTTGTGTTGATAAAACAGTGTTCTTTTTAAGTGTTTTTTTTTTTGTTTTTGTTTACAACAGGTTTGCCTGGTGTTCTGTTTGTGCTACCAGATTCTTATGTTGATCCTGAAAACAAAGATTATGGAGGTAATTACTTGTCCCACCTCTTGTTCAAAGTGTTTTGGTTTCATTTTTATTTCTCAAAATGAAATCTTTGCTTTGCAACTTTGTTGAAACATGAAAGCAATGTGTTGATTAGTCCATCTTGGCAAAGCTGACGAGTCTTTTTTTGGCTATGATTAGCTTTGAATGCTAATGGACTTTAAACGAAATTATTTTTCTCTTCTAAGCTAATATTTGCAGATGGTTAATAATATATATCTAACTGCAAGCTGGTTTAGAAGAGAACATATATTGCATGCAACTCTTGAACGAGTGCTTTTACCTCTTGAAACATGAAAACAATTTTTGATTATCAGTCCATCTTGGCGAAGCTAATGAGTCTTTTGAGCTATGATTAGCTTTGAATGCCAATGGACTGACATCAGATACTCTCTCTTAGCCGATTGGTAGTGTTATATCTAACTTGCGGCAGGTTTTGAGATGAAACATATATTGCAACTCTGGCTTGCTTCATGCTTCGACTGTTCCATCTTTAGCGAAGTTAGTGGCTTGTGACTGTGATTAGTTTTGTGTGCCAATGGCCTTCACAAAATTTACTCTTGGGATTTGACCCGATTTGCGCATCGAACTATAACACGTCCTTAGTGCACTGCAGACTGGTCGAGATGAAAACATGAAACAGTGTTTTTCTTCATTACAACAAAAAGTGTAGCTTAAAGTCCATCTTGGCGAAGTTAATTATTCGGTTTTTTTGGGGCAATGGTTAGCTGTGAATGCTAATGGACTCGCTTCCCAAATCTTTGTTTCTTGTTCTCTGTGCTTGTATACTAAGAAGCATAGGCTCAGTTATGAGAGAAACATATCAAGAAGATAATTCACACGGTGATCTTGTAATTCCTTATTAGTATCTTCTGTTTCTGACTTTGCAGCCGAGCTGTTTGTGAATGGTGAGATAGTCCAACGATCACCAGAGAGGCAGAGGAGAGTTGAGCCGCAGCCACAGAGAGCTCAAGACAGGCCAAGATACAATGACAGAACTCGCTATTCTCGCCGCAGAGAAAACACACGTTGAAGTGCGGCTGAAGAGGATGGATCATAAACCTACACCGTATGAAAGCGCAAAGGAAAGCTTTGTATGATAGTGATCATGAAGATGATGTTGCTACCCGGCGAAGTACTTTGCAGTGAGTGAATCGACCAACTTTGGATATTGTTAAAATGCCAAGTTTTGATTATAATGTATAACCTTTTTATATAATAATGTAAATTGAAGTACCGTTCCATTATGTGGCATATGTTGATCACATGCATCGTCGAAACCAGAAACTAAAGAATGTGAAGCAAGAAAGTGGTTCAGGAGAAGAATGAGGTATTCAAGAAAGTGGAAGACATTACAGACAATGTACATCCGAAGATATGTCTCATCACATTTGTGCATTCACATTTGTGCATTCAATTAAATCTATCTTATTAAAACAGAAACATTCTCTTGGACCTAACATTTATTTTGTAAGTTTTTAAATTAAATACACCTTTATACCCTAACATTTATTTTGTAAGTTTTTAAATTAAATACACCTTTATACTTTATAGTTAAACCTATATTAAATCATTAATGTTCTTTTTTTATACTACTATCCATGTTTCCAAACAATATACTTATTTCTTATTACTATCAATGTTTCCAAACAATATATTTTATACTACTATCAATGTTTCCAAACAATACAATAATTAATCTTAATATTTTTATATCTATCATTTTCTCTTTAAAATTTTGTAGAAACATCATAATTTCATAAATTGCAAAATAATGAACTTTAAAATTTAGATTATAAGATTACAAATTATGAAACTATTACAATTTAAATCAAATTAGATTACATATTGGTCATCCATCAGTTCAATCGGTTAGTCTCGAATTTTAGTGATTTTTGTTAATATGAATATTTTAAAAACCTAAATTGAATTGTCAGATCTCCGGATTAACCGGTATAATCACAATCGGGTTGAATTTAGAAACACTGATTTAAATGCAAAAATATTTTACATACACACTATTTAAAAGTTACCAAAATATTTGTTAAGTTATTAGTAAAAAATTTCATCGTAAAATATTCCGCGCTTCTAAAGCGCGGGTCATAATCTAGTTAAAAAAATAAAGTTGAAGCAAGAAATAAATGTGTTTGTGACTGCGATTAGTTTTGTGTGCATAGATCTTCGCAAAAAGTAGACCCAAAAAAATAAAATAAAACAATCTAATAGATGATTGATTCACATAGTTTATATGCATTTCTTTCTGTTCCCTTTCCTTCAGAAAATGTTTTTTCTTGTGAGCCAGTTTTTGTTTCCCTTCTTGATCGGTCAAGAAACTAAAACAAACTCTCACACGGAGGTGGCCTCGCAAGTTACATTTTCATGTTTTCGTTTTTTACGTTTCTCTCAGATAAAATCATTACATGTATCATCAACTGAACTTTCGGGTTTTCCTTTTGATGATTTCTTCACCGACCCTTCTCCTCCTATTGATCCTTTTAGTTTCCTCGGTTTCGATGTAGCCTTCCTTGGTGGAGCTGAACCATCAGGAGGAATATGATTAGAAGAACCTTCTGCGTCTTTGCTGCTACCACCACCACCACGCCTTCTACTACGTACTGAAGGTTCTTGATCACTCAATGACGAGTCCATTGACCCGTGTTTGCTTCTGTTATGTCTTGACTGCTTCACTGATCCATCTGATGATGCAGAACCATTATGGCCGGGTTTACTACGCCTTGTTTTCTGTTTTTGTTTCTCGTTGGTGTTTGGAGGGAGCAACTCTTTTAGCCCGCCTCCACTTTGGTTCATCTCTGTTTGACATAAACACACATCATCAATTCCTCTGAACCAATCCATATTTTTTCCATTAGAAGTTTGACACAAGAATATAAAAAAAAAATAAAACTAAACCTTGAGAGTTGTATTTATTGGAGTTTCCTCTTGAAACGACTTGACCATTCTCTTGAGGTTTGAAGTCATTCATCTGCGGTTTATTTCCACAAAATGGCAACAATGATGATATGAGTATACATTCCTATGAAAATCTGAGGCCAAACTAGTCGTTGGTACTGTCCATTGGGGATTAGTTTGGGCCTAGTAGACCAACGGGTTATAAACAAAAATAAATGTATGGAATCTATGACCGTACCCAGCTTGGCGCATTGGTGGCTGGACCATCATTGCCGATGTGGGCAACATGCTTTACATCGGTCGGAAATCCTATCTGCATCTCCTCCTCTTTCTCTTCGTCTTCTGCAATAACAGAACGATTGTTATGACTTGTAATGCAAGAAAGTTAGAGTTTTGCTGTTTTTATTGGTGGAAATAACGAGGAGACTCACCAAAAATCTGAGTAATGTAACGAAGGCCTTTGAGAAGGCCTTTCATCGTCGTTGCCATTGAGTTTTTATGGAGGGTTGACCCCGGTTAGTGTGTAACCTCCACCCACACGCCGGAGACAACCTTTTTTCCGTTCAAGATCTAACGATCGTTACAGCTCTGTAACTCCCGTAAACCTAAACGTGCAGGGAAAGCAAACGGAGAAACAAATCAACACAAACAAACAGAAAAAAAATACAATGTAGTGAAATCTAAAGACTCAAAACCTTGAACGCGTGGATTTTTTCTTGACGAGAAAAAAATGTTGAAATTTTCTGAAGAAGAGAGAGAAAGAGAAGAGAGAAGGAACAAGAGATCCCTCAGAAGTTATTGGTTGAGAACAACCAAGAGAAGAAGAGGGAGAGCACTACGTTTTTTTTTTTTGGTTTACCATAGAAAGAGAAAAAAAGTTGTAAATTACAGATAATATATATATTTTAATAGTATATATTTAGATTGTTGATGGTAATGGTGACAACGTAGAGATAATCAAACCATCCATGGGAAGCAAAGTTGTCAAGAAGATTTTCCGGGTCATAAGGAAGCATACAAAAGACAACATCAAAACATATACTATTATTATTCTTTTTTGTAACTTACTATTATTATTCTCCAACAACTAATAATACATATGCACATGTATTTGATTCTGCATGCGAAATCTAAGCTATATTGGTAAGTATATCATCAATTTTTTTTTTTTAAACAATAATTGGGATACTATCGAGCATGTTGATGATATGATAAATTGATAATATATCATTTTCTAATATTTTTGGAGATGGTATCATTGAGCTTGCAAGGTTTAAATCTTCTTTAAGCAATGGCGTAGGGGCCAAATTGTTTTTATGAGTTTTTAAGCTCAGAAAAAAAGGAAAAGAATTAGACATATTTTTTGTTCAATAGAAAAAGGGCACATTTTTTTGAATTTGAGTAGGGCATTTTACAAGCTTATAGCAAGAGAAGATGATCAGAAACAGAAAGCTAGTTTTAGAGAGAGAATCATGTTTAGGGTGAAAAGACTTGTCATATGATTGGTTTTTGATAACGGTTTTGAGTTTTGTCGGAAGACAATTCGTTCTGTTTAATTAATTCATGTTTTTACAAAAAAGATTAATTCATGTAACATCAAGACATATTTGAAACATCTCACAGAAATAAAAATAAAAGATTGACAGAATCACTGTGACAAACACTAACGAAAAGAGTTGATCAGATTGATTAGTATCTTATAAAGTTATAACATAAAGTGAACTAAGATTCAGATAGAAATTGACAAATTATTCTGTTTCTTTGGAGGGTCTAAAAGTTATAAAATCCCAAAGAGAAAGTTAAAACGTCTCCGGCTAAGCAGATTAGGATACCGGCGATAACAATGACCATATGTGATGGCTTAAGAAGCTTTCATGTCATCCATACGGACGCTAGCCTGAGAAGGAAAAAAAAACAAGTTCAAAAGAATCAAAAAAACAAGTGAAGAAATATGAAGGAACTGTGATGAATATAAAGTTTATAAAGAATTTGTTTACCAGGAACTTATGGTTATATTGAAGCAACGGACCAAACTCAGAGCAAAAGCTTGCCATATCAGTGTAGATGTCACCAGAACCAGATATCACATCTATGAACTTCTTCCTATCTGGAGCAAGCTTTAAGGCCATCTGATAACAAATAATCAGGAAATCAGAATGAGACCGGATTACAGTGAATGGAAGGAGACAAAAGGCGGAAGCAAGTAAGTTCACACAGTGAAGCTAGAGCTAGCGATCCATCCGTGCCATTTCTTGAGTGTTTTCTGGTATGAGTCTCCACAAGCTTGTGACATTGACCAGTCTTGATGTGCTACCAAGTTGCGGAACAGCTCCACTAAGAAATCCATTGCTCTGAGAGAAGTAATCATATAAGTTTTTTTGAGAAGAAGTTCTCTTTAATGATTTGACCAAAAAAAAAAAAAAAAAAGTTCTCTTTAATGATTAAAATGATGTATCTTGTTTACATGTTTACCTGGTTAGCCAGAGAAGACCGTTGGTACAGCTAGACGATCCTTTTGCAGTCTTAGACTCAATTTCGCCTTGAACAAAGGTGTACAAGTACTTGTACTTGTTGGGATCAGACAAGTAATTCTTCTCCAACCTCTACACAAGAGACGGACCAATAAATGTTACCAATGTTACACTATTCTCTGCTATCATGTTACACATTTTTATCAATGGTTTGTAACGTGGATTTGTGATTCTCCATTACCAAGATCACCTAAACTAGAAGTGAATTTTACCGATATGTTGCCACCAATGTCGGCTTTCACGAGAGTCATAGCGGGTCCAAACTTATCTGAAAATTAAACAGGAACCAAAGAAAATGAAACCAAAGAAATAGGAAACACATTCAACGGTAAAAAAACTCCATTCAAAAAGTTTATCCTTTTTGTAACCTAAAACAGGCAAGATGGTCTTGCAGACGTCCAGAAAAGGCTTAGAAAGCATCTCGCCATGTTCAGACTTGACATGCTTCAGTCCTTCCAAACAAGGCGTAAACACACTCCCTTCCATTTTTTCAAAACAGAACTGAAAAAGAGAACAAAAAGAGGAAAATTCATATTTTATTACACAAAAATTACTACACAAAGAAAGAATAGAGATGATCCACTGACAATCATATCTTATTATATCTACCTCAAAGGTTAACAATGAGAAAAATCCACATACAAACTCATAAACAATTCGGTGGAGGATCTGAAACTAATTTCAGAAAAATGCAAAATGACAAAAAGGTTATGAATTGGTATAACCATTTATGAAAATCACTTGTAATACAAATCCATACGTAACTGCTAACAATATATGCTTCTCCTCTATACATGTACATATACAAGTACTCAAATCAGCTGCATTATATTACCGAGATTGAGAACCGCATCATAAAAATGGAGAATGTTATCAAATGGATTGGGAAAATAGAGATCTAAATATTATAAATCTGATCAAACATAGCAGCATTACACTACAGCGTGGGAATACACAGAAACAAGAAGATCTATCGATGGTGCTACGGACGAGAAAGACGATCTGTAACAGGAAAGGACAAAAAAAAGTCGTACCTTAGGATCAGATTCTTCGCTCTTCGCACGCTCTATGGAGAAACTTATAAATTGTTTCTCTTTAAACGGCTCTTGTTTGTACATAATTAAACAAGTCAAAATAATTATGTTATACGCCCAAATGCTATTGAGTTTTCTGTTAATATCCTGGAATTTATTTATATAGTCAATTATATCCTCATTTCAGAGGTGAAGAAGAAATTAAACGTGCAGTTACATTGCATTTGGAACCAAATTTTTGTATTTAAATTATAACGTTTGGTGTCAGCGAGTCTCTTCGGCCTGGTCGGGATAGCAGCCACGTATGTTCTAGTTTTAGTAACACGACATGGCTCTATCAAATTTGTACTCTTCTATCAACCTCGATCGGACGTACCTTTATGTTGCTGCTTTTTTTCTTCTGATTTCACATATATATGAAGAAATGTATTGTATGTTTTGTTACTTGTAGACCACGCTCGACTCGGCACATGTTGATAATTAAGCTACTACTCTATTGTTTATTTGCAAGAGATTGCTTTTTAGCCTAGATAGCCAGATAGGTACTTTGTTGATATCTTGATTCTAAGGAATTTTATTGCAGCCTTCTTTTTCTGACTTCTGATCAGTGTGTGTCTAGTCTACTATCTGGTTCATGTATAAATTTAAAAATGGACAAAAGCTTGAGCCATTTGAAGAGGTGATTACTGATTTTAATGAAGAGCACGTAGCCCGTAGGATTAGTGATCAAAGCTCTCTCTCTCCCTCCCACAAGTGGTTTATTAACATGAGTCCTAATCTGATCCGCCTCCGTTTCTACTGTACGCAGGAAATTAAATGATGGTAGGAGGCTGTCATAACGTGTACTTGATCAAGGTTCGTTTAATATTACATTTGCTCCAAAAACTTAATGCAACAAATTGTCTTGTTAATAACTTAATATCTTAAAGAAATTTCCTTTTATCAGTTAAAAAAAAATGTCTTGTTGCTTTAAGAAAAAAGTCTTCTAAATTTTTTACAACCCAACTATCAATGATCCTAACCTAAAAAGCAATCATGTTATATATACAAGAATAACATCCAAGATAAAACTCTAATCTTTATAAGAAAAGAGTCCATATCATGATTCATGAATTTCGTTGACTAAAAATCCACATTGTATTATTTAGACAGGACCTTAACTAACCTTCTCCGCACGCAACCGGCATTGTTGAAGTTTCCACTGTCTCTCTTTGGACCCCACATTAATTACCAAAATAATCCACTTGTATTCTCCATAATATTTGTAAATTTAACCGTATTTTATCACTAATTACACAAAAGGATACAAAAACTTTTCATCCACAACTGTGTCGTTGACTGTTGTCATGGTTATTTCATGCAATATATTCTATTTGTTCCTCTTTACGTTCCCTACTAATCACACTTTTTTTTGTTTCATTCATATTTTGAGTTTTATTAGAGCAATCACACTTTTTTTTTGTTTCATTCATATTTTGAGTTTTGTTAGAGCAATTTTTCATCATTTTTGAGACTGTGAGGTGTGTACGGACGACTGTATGAGACAAAAATAAGCTCAAAGAGAAGAAATCTATCACATTTTAGAAGCAACTAAAGGGGCCCGCTCTTGACTTTCCATTTTCTCCTTGCGGTTACGCATTTACCTAATTGCACATTTTACTTGTTTATCTCGTTCCTCTACAACATTAGCACTTTTTGTCAGTTTAATTTTATTTATGACAACCATATTCTACTTTCCTTTAAGCTCCTGAATTGGTTATATCTCGTAAAAGACTTTATGCGAAAACCCAAGCAATTAATTATTTTTCTGAGCGGCATATGCATATCATTTGCATTCCCCAATTAAACCATACATGTATGAATTGTGGCATAAGAAACCCGCGTTCCCGCCACCTCAATCTCAGGCCTCAGATATAACAACCATAGAAAAATAATCAATCAATTAAAATAATTAAATAACTATAATACAACGATATGCCATATAGAACGTTATTCCATCGAAATGGAAATACTTGGAGCACATCAATTCAATTTCATTTCGTTTAAATTTTATTATTGTTGCACGAAGCCAGCCATTTTGGAATTTCTTTTCTTCGGTTTTACGTAAGAGTACTGATTGAGTAACGTGTTGGTTTATAAAACCGATATTAGTGGTTGACAAAAAGCCCATATTAATGAAATATACCTTTTTGTAATTAAGAAAAACAGGAGTTATGCAATTTATTATCTGGATTGGGAAAAGATAACTGGACCATCCATCAGAGTTGAGGAATCTGCTGGGCATTGGTTACTTTCATGGACCCATGAAATGAAATCACATCGCTGTCATCGAATGCTATCGAAATTTAGTTGGCATACGCATCTCTATTCACCAGTTCTCCTAACACAAATATACAAAACTATTAATATGCTCCCTAATGTACTTGTTGGTATGGTATATATTCGTGTGATGTTTGGAAAGTAAGTAAACCGGCAAAAGATAACTAACGGTCGAAAATGCCAAGACAGCGGTTGATATATAAATACTATTAGTCCGCGGTCTGACCAGAACGATCCATTGACCTGGAGACTTGGAAGATGCTCTAGTTCGCTTTCTTGGTCAATTTAAAATAGTAGTGCTACTTAATTCACTTCATTACGACATGGGTAAGAATATAAAATTAGGAGCACATACTCAACCACATCAATTGCTATAAAATAAAACTCAACGTTACCTTCTCCATTTCAGTAACCTTTCAGCTTCTTCTTTCTTGTCTAACTTTCTACGGTTTGAACCTAAAAAAATCCTTAAAACGATGGAAAAACGGAGTTCCATTAAGAACAGAAAAATGAGATTACCACCAGGGTTCAGATTTCACCCAACAGATGAAGAGCTAGTGGTTCAGTATTTAAGTCGAAAAGTGTCCGGTTTACCCTTACCAGCTTATGTTATACCGGAAATTGATATCTGTAAAACCGAACCATGGGATTTGCCAGGTAATGAATTATGAAATACAAATCCTATCCCTTTTTTGTGTGTTTCACTTTCATCCTATCCAAATATTTTTGATGGTTTAAAAATTTGCATGCATGAATGGATGATCCAGGTGGTTGTGATTCAGAGAGGTATTTTTTTAGCACGAGGGAAGCTAAATACCCAAACGGAAACCGGTCGAACCGATCAACCGGTTCGGGTTATTGGAAAGCGACTGGAATAGATGGGCAAATCGGGAAGAATGTTCTTGGGATGAAGAAAACTCTGGTTTTCTATAAAGGGAAACCTCCAAACGGGACGAGAACCAATTGGGTTCTTCATGAGTATCGTCTTGTTGATTCTCAACATCGATCATATGTACGTGAAGTTTTCACATATTCGATCAAATGATTCGATCCGATTGAAACTGTGCTAAAAACTGACTCTTTCTTGTTTGTTTGTTTGGATTAAAAGGGAGAGAACACAAACTGGGTTCTATGCAGAGTGTTCTTGAAGAAGAGGAGCAATAATAATAGTAAGAAGAAAGAAAACGAGAGAGAGGAGCAGAAGAAGGAAGAGAGAGAACGTGACGACAACAAGAGTACTTGTCCGATATTTTATGACTTTTTGGGAAATGACGTGAAGAACAGAAGATGCTGCGATTTGAACTTGACTCGTACGTTTTGTTGTTGTTCTTCTTCGGCGTCTTCGTCGGTTTGCTCAAGTGCTTTAACTCGGACATCTTTTAATATTGTCTCTCATGATCATCATGAAGAAATTAGTTGTCGGGAAAATAAGTTTCGTTTGTTTCTGTAATTGATAAATCTTTTGGGAACAAGTTTCTTTTTTAACTTTATAAGTATGTATGATTATCAAGTGATTATAATCAATGTTGGTAGCTAGGCTTTCTTGGTTTTGGTATTTTTAATAGCCACTCTTTTATAAACTGAACCCTTTTAACTTGTCAAACATTTCTATAATCATATTTAATTTAAATTTTCGTAGATCAGCTGGAATTTTATATTATTATGAAATACACCATTTTCTGATGTACATGTATAACCATTATCTGGTTAACTAGACAAGCAGTGAAGATTATGTTTAAAATAAATTGTAGAAACTAATTTTTTCTAGTGTTTAAAAAAAAACTAATTTTCTGTCATGTCATCTCTTGTTAGTCCCACATAATTTCTATTTATATTTGACCTTTGGTTTAGAATATTTAAAAAGTACTCCATCAGTTTATGTTAACCACTAGCCCAAAAAGGACTGGACTCTCTCAAGACATTAATCTCTTTTTTTTTTTTTTTTGTCAAACTACATTAATCTCTTTATGTTAACCATTTAGAAAGAAATAAAAAATCTAAGCGTGCAAGTAAACAATAAATCCAGGTTCAAAAATAGTAACAACTCAGCACAAACATTCATTAACTAAGCTAAGATTACCCATGTAATTTTGATTCAAGAAGTTATACCTAGCATGCATCGCGAATACCCATTGAACAACATAAATCTAATGTAAAACCACAAGGTGGTCTAGTAGGCAGGGTTCGAATGCACCTCATCCATACTTTGGGTCTCATTTTCACAAACTATATCACATTGGTAATTTGAAAAATCTCGGTGTAATGAATTTTGATAGTTTCTCTCATGAAAATTGTAAAGGTGTAATTAGCGTGTAGTTGATGACATCACTAACCACACTGGCTGACGTAAGTACGAGGGAGAATAATTAAAAAAGAAAAAAAGAATGACGAAAGAGAATCAAAAAGAGACGACGAAGTCAAGGCTCGAATTTTCCTTTTCCTCTAAACAATCGCTCGCTTCTTCTTTTTATATATTTTTCTATTTTTTTATTTTTCCTCCAAACAGTTTTTATTTTCTTCAAATGGCATAGAGAAGCTGGAGAGAAAGGAGAGGAAGGGAGGAGGGATCATCTACTACTTGGCCGTTCCTTTCGATATCGTTGATTCACCGGGGGGGAGAAGAGAAGAGCGATGAAAACCTCTCTCAGACGGTTGCGAGGGGTGCTTCACAGGCATGAATCTAAGGATCGGAGAGATCTCCGAGCTCTTGTTCAGCATGACGAGCTCGCCCAGGCTTCCCAGGTCCCCCCTCCAATCTCTTTTCGAATCTCCTTGTTCAATCATTGCTTAGTGGGGAACAGTTGAGGAAATGGTGATGGATTCTGAGATGTGTTAATGAATTAACGAACGAAAGCTTAGTTGGAGAATTAGGGAACACTAATAATAAGTGGTTAGGGTTAATCCAATTGGTTTTGACAAGATGTCCGTTGCTTAGGGTTTGATGGAGCTTTTAGGTATGATAGATAGTCTCAAGAATGTGATTGTATGCAGGAGGTGCAAGACATGAGGGATTGCTACGATAGCTTGCTCTCTGCTGCCGCTGCTACTGCTAATAGCGCTTATGGTAAATCTTTATTGTTGTTAATCACAAACTTTCCTTATTCAGAATGGATGGGAGGGCCCGCTAATGAATATTTCCTTAATTAGATGGAGATTGAAAACATCTTCCCGTTAATACATTAGTCTTCTTACCGCTTTGCTTGCAGAATTTTCTGAATCTTTGCGAGAATTGGGTGCTTGTCTTCTTGAGAAAACTGCTCTTAATGACGATGAAGAAAGTGGTATGTTTTCACAAGAACACATTCCTTATATATATACCTTTCTCCTTGGTGTTTAACGATTGGGATGCGAAGGGAACCCAAATTTTGTGCATCTGAAAGAAACATTCTGCTTCTCTTATTTCCTCTTATGCAGGTAGAGTGTTGCTCATGCTGGGAAAATTGCAGTTTGAACTCCAAAAACTTGTTGATAAATATGTGAGAGCTTTTTTGAGATTTTAGTTCAAACTGTTTCAATACTTTTCAAATGTGTTTCCCTCTGAACCACCAAAACATCAGTTAACTATTTGTATTGTTGGATTCAGCGGTCTCATATATTCCAAACGATCACAATCCCCTCAGAGTCACTTCTTAATGAACTCCGCATAGTTGAGGTTTGTTCACTTGGAATCTATATCTATTTTTCTCTTTTACTTTTTTATTTGGTCATAAAACTGAATTGCCCATGCTTGCTGAACGTTCATGTTGACTGAGCAAGATTTAGAGCGTTGTTTAATATTCTTGCTCATTCAGCCCTTTCAAGTTAGTAATGTGTTTTGATGGTGATGCAGGAAATGATGCGGCTTTGTGATGAGAAAAGGTTCTTTTTTCCTTGCCGTCTTTTTCATTTCTAAATACCTATTACTATGATTGAAAAGAAGAAGTTCAATTTGTCCAGTTTATTGAGATACTTTAAGTTTTGTAAGGGAATGATTCAGAAATCTGATTGGTTTCATGATGGGAATACCATTCCTTAGCTATTAAACTATATCCTCTTATCTAAACTTCCTCATGTTATAAAGTAATTAATCTATTCATAATTTTTTTTTCTTTTTATTACTTTCAGGAATGTTTATGAAGAGATGCTTACAAGACAAAGAGAGAAAGGGAGGTCGAAGGGTGGGAAGGGAGAAACGTTTTCGACTCAGCAACTACAAGAAGCTCATGCTGAATACGAAAACGAGACAACTTTGTTCGTTTTCCGCTTAAAATCCTTAAAACAAGGGCAAACACGTAGTCTTTTGACTCAGGCAGCACGGCACCACGCAGCACAGGTTTTCATCTTGAGCTGTCCTTCTCTTTTCGCTCGCTGGAGCACCGTGTTGATATCTCTCTTCTTTTTTGGGTTTCTGCAGTTATGCTTCTTCAAGAAGGCTCTTAATTCCCTTGAAGAAGTTGAGCCACATGTACAGATGGTAACTGAGTCGCAGCATATTGATTACCATTTCAGTGGATTAGAAGATGATGATGGGGATGATGAAGTAGAAAACAATGACGACGATGGTTCTGAGGTGCATACTGATGGAGAGTTGAGTTTTGAAAATAGAGAGAATGACAAGGACACCCAAACGGATTCTTCACCCGTTCCCTCCTCAGAGGTGATTGTTTCGTTTGTTTACGTTTCTAATGATCACTAGTAGAATAGTTATACTCCATGTGCCAATGTTTCTCCTCAAGGTAACCTAATATAACAAATAAATTATAAATGAGGTTAGTAAACAGGAAATGGTTTATACTACATGACTACGATTTTGTTGTAGGGAGGACGAATGTTATTTATAGTAGAATTGGTTGAAAGTTGAAAGTGGTGCTACATTATTTCTTAAACCTGCTTCCTGAAAAAAATGTTTGCCTAATGCATGCAGTTAGGTCAGTCAGACATCACATTTCCACTAGTTGCAGGACCAAATATTGCTCAGGTAACTTATGATCCTATCTTTTCCAATTTCAAATGACAGAAAAATTCTCAGAATGTTCATTGTTCTAGGAATTTAATTTCATTCACCTACAAGGAGAACCATTCAAATTATTTGAAGTTGCATGAATATGTCACCAATCTCTATCTATTTTGGCCTTTTTCAGCAGAAACATGAGGAAGAAAACTACAGGAAGACTTATTCTTTTAGGAGAGATGTTAGGATAGAGAGCCAATCAGCACCCCTTTTCTTTGAGAAGCGCGCAACTCTTCCTTCAGATAAACTGTTACGGATGCGATCATCTCTGACTCGGAAGTTTAGCACTTATGCATTGCCGATACCTGCGGAAACAGCAAGAAGTCCCTCATCTATTACTAGTCTTCCTAATAACAACAATGTGGCTTCATCTAACCACCCTGCAAAGGCAATTACAAAACAGGTATGGCATTCATCCCCATTGGATGCTCGTGGACCTGCAAAGTTCTCTTCTAGGCCAATGCCGGCCTTGAAGGAACAAGTCCTGAGAGAGAGCAACAAGAATGTATCTTCTCGGTTGCCTCCGCCTTTATCAGATGGACTATTGTACTCTCGTATAGGGACACTCAAGAGACGATCATTCTCTGGTCCAATAACAAGTAGACCCTTACCTAACAAGCCTCTGTCTTCAGCGCCTCGTTTATACTCGGGTCCAATCCCAAGGAATCCAGTTTCCAAGTTACCAAAAGTGTCATCATTATCTCCAACTGCTTCGCCTACTTTTGTCTCAACACCGAAAATAAGCGAGCTCCATGAGCTTCCTAGACCACCACCACAAAGCAGCTATGCTAAGTCCTCTAGGGAATTTGGATACTCAGCACCTCTGGTTTCAAAGAGCCAAATATTGCTTAGTAAACCTCTAACTTCAAGTTCACCATCTCCTCTCCCAGCACCACCAACTGCAATCACTCGTAGCTTCTCTATACCTACTAGCAACCTTAGAGCAGCAGAGTTAGATATGTCTAAGACGACGCCCTCGCCTCCATTAACCCCAATGTCATTGACACATCCACCTCCTTCGGCTCTCCCTGAGCATGCGGACCACCTAACGATGTCCAAACAAGAGGTAAACCATAAGTTCTGATACGTGTTCTAAACTGTAAAATCTGTGATTGTTCTGATATTTTATGGTAATGGGTGAATTGCAGAGGACATAAAAGGTGTGTTTATAGCTCGGCCTAAAAGCTTATAGGAGGAGGAAGACATTCCCTGTAGTTGCAGATATGTAAATATCCTCCTGTTTTGTTCTGAGGATGATTGGAGAAAAGAGAGGCATACAGTAATAAATAATTGCCTGAGTTTATATATAGTGGTCACAGTAGTGTCTGAGTTTCTTCTTTCTGAACTCAACTGTCTGTCATATAGGTATTTTACTCGGTTAAAAGTTTATATTCTAATAAATTTTTACGAAAGTTTTGGTTTGATTACTGATGTGACTTGTAAAAACTAGAAGTGGGAAAGGTCGTCGTGGTCAATGTTGTTCTCTTGAGCAAATAAATGGAAAGAGTAAACGATGCGCCATGTTTTTCTTGTACACCATGCTCCATGTCTTTACCTTCCAATGCTCCATCTGAAGCATACATAACTCCAGTTTGGTGATTATCTGAAGCATACATAACTCCAGTTTGGCGATTCTAAGCTAAAATTTTGCGACAATGCGGTAGTTCTAACCAATACATAACTCTTCAGTTTGGTATAAATTCTAAGCTAAAATTCTCTTTTTAACCCACATTGCTCAAGTCACTCTTCTCAATCCTAACATCAACGATTGCTCCATACAATGAGATCAGCTTAGAGTTCACTGCTTAATGGAACACAAATTCGATAATAAACACACATATAGCTTATAAGTTGTCATAAGAACCTATTCACTGTCAGAATGAGGTCCAAAACATGTCTTATATCTAATATCTGCATGGCCACACATATTTAGTGTCGTGGAAGTGTTTCGAACCGGATCGCTTGACTCACTGGAATTCGCCTAGAACTAGACCACCCATGCGTGTTTACATATTGTTTGTTTCAATCTTAATATGGCACTCATCATTCTTTTGAAACTTATACTTTGATCTCTAAGACAAATATATGAATAGTTCATAAAGAAAATTAACAGCAACAAGTAAATAATATAACAACAATAAGAAACGAGATTATGTTTCAATTAGGTTCTTACTAATCTCCCAAACAGAAAAAGAAAGAAAAAAGAAAAAGAAAGAGAGAGCAGAATGGTGTATCTGGTTTCGATAAAGAAAGGAGAGGAGAGACCCAGAGACACAGAGAGAGGGTCACAGACACACTTTGATGTCACTTTCGATCTGAAACATCTCTATCTCTCCTCAGAGATTCCCCTCTCAGGCCCCATTGTCTCTCTTTCTGTAAATATTACAACTAAGAAACCCTCTTTGTACCAGCAATATGCTATTATATTATTTTGTAAAAGGAAAATCTTTTTTATCCAAGTAAAAAAACAACAACACTAGATTGGACTGGTTCGTCGCTTTCCCTTTGTAAATTTCCGACAGATTCCCTTGCACTTCTCTCTTTTCACTATTTTTGTTTGTTTATTTTGTTTTATTTTTCCTGATTGAAAAGATTTACAGAAACATCATTTTCCCTCAGACTAATACATATATTCGTCTATCACAATTCTTTCCCCCCCTAAAGTTTCTTCTCTTTTGTATTTTTGCAATAGTTGTTATCTTTTCATGTGCGAGTGTACGTATGGACATATTCATGTTAAGGGTTTTTATTTTTACCAGTTTGGTACACATGTTCATATATACATCATTTTTCATACATACATAAATACATCATACATGATACGTTAACCTAATATATTAATTAACCACACTCAAGAGCGGTCCTGAGATTGTGAGATTTATAAACAATTTAGTAAGAATTTCTTTTCTTTTTAATAGTTCTACAAATTTAAGGATCTATTTCTATGTAAATTATTTCTGAAAATTTAGAGGTTATAGGCTTACGCTTCACTTGCTATGGCGAGGACCTCCCTGACCACACTATATAACCTTGACCACACCACACTATACATAAATATAGCATGCTTGATGTTTATAACTAATATCTTAAAATGTCATATGGTTTTCAATAGGTTGTGCGAGAGACGTAGATAAATCGTCTTTCTTTTGTGACCTGTTTCATGCTTTTGTGTATTGTTACATAACCTATACAAATGATAGTCGGAACATAGTGATGGTCTTGGCTTTTAGTTTTTTATTTTCCTTCTGAGGTGACATTTTTGACTTAATTATTTTAAAGATTTGTGAGGTGAAACATCTATGATTTCCTTTTCCAGATTATCATTGGAGCCACAGTTTGAGAGCCCGGTATCCACTGAGAAAACCTTTTACTCTAATTGCCTTGCCTTAAATGTTGACATTTTGCCTTCACTTTCTTTATAGCTTGGTTAATTAACCTTTTATATAAAACACTCAAAAATACAAGAAAACATCCTTCAATTATTTTGTTCCACGTATAGCTGTAAACTGGGCGAGTCCACGTCCATTAGCCCGTATCCATTTGTCTAATTATTATTTGTGGACAAAGAGTGACATGTCCATTAAAACCATGTCCATTAAGAACCATATCTACTAAAACCCATATTTTTATGGGCTGCCATAGAGTCCATAATAGACCATATAAGAAAACTTTAGATTTTAATTTATAAGCCTATAATTTATAAGCCTATAATTATATATACAAGTTCATAAAATTAAAATTAATCCATAAATACAACAATTTTGGTTTTGGCAAGAAAACTTGATTTTGCGGTTTTAACGGAAAAATTCGATTTTACGATTTTGGCGGGAAAACCTGATTTTCTGGTTATGGCGGGAAATTCCGATTTTGCGGTTTTGGTAGGAAAACTCGATTTTGCAGTTTTGACGGGAAAATCGATTTTGCGGTTTTGGCCGGAAAACCCGATTTTATGGTTTTGGCGGGAAAACCTGATTTTACGGTTTTGGCGGGAAAACCCGATTTTACGGTTTTGGCGGAAAACCCGATTTTTCGGTTTTGGCGGGAAACCCCGATTTTATGGTTTTGGCGGGATAACCCGATTTTACGGTTTTGGCGGAAAAACCCAATTTTCTGGTTTTGGCGGGAAACCCCGATTTTCCGGTTTTGGCGGGAAAACCCGATTTCTCAGTTTGGCAAGAAAACTTGATTTTTACGGTTTTGGCGATTTTACGGTTTTAGCGGAAAACTCGATTTTCCGATTTTGGCGGGAAAACTAGATTTCCCAGTTTTGGCGGAAAAATCCGATTTCTCTGTTTTGGCGGGAAAACTCGATTTCTCGGTTTCGGCGGGAAAACCCGATTTTACGGTTTTAGCGGAAAACTCAATTTCTCGATTTTGGTAGGAAAACTCGTTTTTTCCGGTTTTGGCGGAAAAATCCGATTTCTCGGTTTTGGCGGGAAAATCCAATTTCTCAATTTTCGCGGAAAACCCCGGTTTTGGTAAAAAAACTCAATTTTTTTTTAAACTCTAGATTTTTTTTGTCTATTGGACAACCCATATCCATGAAACCCAAAACCATAAAGACCATTTTTTAAATGGTCATCCATTTTTTGTCCATTAATAACCCATGAAAAAAATGGATGTGTCCATATTAAGTCCATTTAAATATGGACATGGACGACCAATGGACGACCCGCCCATTTAACACCTATAGTTCCACGCATCATATTGCATTATGAAGTTTGGCTATTTAATATTCCCATTTCATGACCAAATTCGTTTCAATTTTTAGGTTAATACTTGTTGTCGCATAGTTGCACTGTCCCAGGAATGTCATCGTGTTTGTTACTGAGTTTTAATGTATGCACCAAACCTCAAACCTTTTCATAACGATTGCTCTACCTATGTAAAATGTTCCACTTCTTCAATATAACTAACCACAAAATTAATTAAAAAAGAAACCTCAAGCCTTTGTGACCTGTTAAATGTTAATTTGATGTCAATGTAAAAAAACGACAGCATGAGTTGCATCGGTGACAAAGGGTGTCACATCAGTTTGCAGAATTGGTGAAATTTTCGTAAAATGTTGCTGAAATTTTCCAGAAATCCAATTTGCTTTTGTAAAAGCGGGAGGCACACAGTGTATTCACATGTTTTCAAATCAATATTTCAAAAGTATCGTGGGCGAATAATTTAATTTTGCTAGCCAATGTATACTGTAAACTTTTTTGTTTTTCTGTTCAAACAATATACACTGTGAGTGTGAGCTGTATTTATGTAAATTTGTAAGTTTCCAAGGGTAAAAAGAAAATGAAATAACAGAATAAAGCATGTTCTGGGCATTATTTTCGAAACCTACGTTAATTATAATTTTAAAACAAATTTACAGAATTTTCCCTTCTTTCAAGTAAATAAAATTCTCAGGTTTGCCACTTTAACCCTTCCCAAGATTTAAACTTTTATTCTCTTCCAATACAACAACACGCGCAAGCTAAAATCCTCACGCACCTATCCGCGCGTGTCCCGTATGCTCCTGAATTTTTCAGCAAACACGGCAACACGGACGTGAGACAAAGTGCGAGCCTCTGTATTCACTTTGTGTCCTGACAGTTACTGGTCCACTTTCTCTTTTAACCGACGAATCTCCACGCGCTTTACCCTCAGCGCGCGTGAACCAACAACCAATCTCTCACTTTTTTTTGTTTTGTTTTGTTTTCTTCTTCGAAAATATTCTCATCACAATCTTCTCGTTGTTCCTCTTTCTTTACTCTTGAGGGAGAGAAGAAAGATGAAGGCACCGAACATGGAGATGATAACAAAATCTCTTGAGAAATCAATGCAGAATTTTTCTCTGAGTGACCGGAGAAGAAGAGTCGGAGACAGGTTCGGCAGATCGTCAACGACGACCGAAGAGAGCAGCAACGAACATGTTCCTCCGATCTCAGACAGAACACTGGAGCTTAACTCTCACATATCTCTTCCTTGTCATTGGGAACAGTGTCTTGATCTCAAGGTAAACCCCAAAAAAAGAAAAATCAAATGCGATTACTCCTCTTCATTTTTTTTTGTCTTTTTAAGCTTTCTAGGTTAAACTATAATCACAGCAGAAACTTCGAACTCGTGTCGTTTTCGTACTTTAAATTGCATTAAATGCATTTTTCTTAGTACACTGGGGACAAGAAGTCTTTTTATTTAATGCTCTTCTTGTTTCATTCTGATGCATTCATTGTAACCAAGATCGTATAAATATTGCTCAGTTCATAGATATTTATAGTTATAATACTTTTTCAGTGAATCTTTCATCTCGTAGATATGATTTTTCTAAACAAGCAAACAAATGTTTGTATACTTTCTTGTTTAATCAATGCTGTACTACCACAAATATACATGTATAAAGTACATAGTCATTTACTTATTTATAGATCTAGGACCAAAGCTTTTTTTTGTCTAAACACAACTTTAGGTGCATAAGAAGTAGTAGATATAGAGTACTAAAGAAAAAGGATATTAACTTTTATATCGAAAAGGAGTTGCATCTTTACTTTAAATCTAGTGGTGGGTTTCTTTTTGTTTAGACAGGAGAGATTTACTACATAAACTGGAAAAATGGAATGAGAGTGAAAGATGATCCAAGGAAAGTGATGATGAATGCAGATAATGACAGTGGAGAATCATGCGGAACATTTTGCTCAGAAGAAGATAGTTCATATTACGACAGTGAGGAGTCTTCTTCAGAGTCATCTCCATCATTAAGAGAGAATCAGAAAGAGGATGAAGAAGAAGAAGAAGAAGCTGTGCTTGTTGTTGCTGGATGCAAAGCTTGTTTCATGTACTTCATGGTTCCTAAGCTTGTCGAGGACTGTCCCAAATGTGCTGCGCAGCTTGTTCACTTTGATCGACCTCATTCTGCTTCTCCTTGAAACGTCTCTCTTTGTTTTCACTTCTTTTTATTTTCCTTGTTTTCCAGATGAGAACTTGCTTAGGTTTTCCTCTTGCGTTCTTTCTTTAATCTTATATTAATGTTGTAACTTAATGGTTAATTCTCTTGTGAGTGGGGCATTAACAACTGAGTTTCAATGGCTATATTTCAGACGGTGAAATGTTAAAATGTACTATCATTTAGATGAGAATTGTGTTGTGTTTGCCTTTATTGAAAAGATAGTAATAATGTTGAGGAATGTTTATGAACAAGTGTTGCATTAAAGTTGGTCAATGCAAAGCGCCCTGAGGATCGCGCCCACCTCTTAAATGATGAAGATGAGTGCTAATAATAATGATTGCTACATGTGACTCCACATTTCATGGTTTTTAGTAGCATCAAAATTTAGAGGTGATCGGGATATCCAAATTTTTTAAGTATTTGGATGTATGTGGTTTTCGGTTATCTGGATTTTGAATATCAGTCTAAATATTATATTATTACTTGCTAGTATTTGTATCCGGGTCTATAAAAATAATTAAGAAAATATTTTTTTTAAATACTACTTTTTTAAATAATTTAAAATAAAATATTTATAACATATTTACATATATATATATATATATATATATATATATTAAAATATGATATTCTAAAACTAATATGTATAAATATTAATATATCAAATCTATTTCTTAATTAATTAAATTTAATATATTTTAAAAATACGATCCAGATCCGAATATACATAAATATTCGGATTTAAGTTTAGTTTTGACAGATTTAAGATTAGCTACATCTGAAAGCATATTAAATCTTTATGCACCAGTAAAACATATGTTGGAGTACAATGCTTTTTAGAATTGAGAAAATATTTTTTGTAGGATAAATATGTATTCGTAAAGGAAAAATGAAATCGGATTTTGACGTTGTTATATCTAAAAAATTGTAAAGTTATCTAATCATTAATTCATTTATTCACATATTAATATATAAATCCTAAACATATATTTGCTTCTATATGTTTTGCTTTGAATTTTTTTTATTTTTTTGAGTATGATTTGCATTTATTCATAAAAATTAAAAAAAATTACTATCCGTATTCAGACATTCTATATATCATATTTTAGAGTAGATTTAGAGTATATATGAGATCGGATCTGGATAACGGATAATAAATTATTTTCCTATCAAAATCCTTTTAAAATTTAATTATTTTTTTTGGAAACAAAAGATTACAAATTATTAACGAGAACAAAAAGCTAACAGATAGAAAAAAGAGTGTTGGCAAAGAAAAAGACAAAAAGACTTGAGAAATTTTAAACTCAAGCTGACCAAGAAGGCACCGACTCAATTTGGGTTAAACCGGAATAAATTGCCAAATAGCTTGCCACATTGTTTGTAAGCTACCTAGAGCCAGTTTCGCCAGTTTCCAGAATATTAGTGGTTAAATATGTATATATGATTCTCCCCTCGAATGATTAAAAACAAATATTTAGTAATTGCTTTAAATCCCATGAATCTCAAGAAGTCAATACACCACAATTGCCAAGTACCTAAATTCGGTTTTGTTCTAGATCACTGCTAATCTGATTATTTTAGAGTTCAATATGTATTCACATCAATTGATTTTCTTATGAATTAAATTATACTGCTTGATCAGTCTGTATTTGGGTTTCGTCCAAAATGATTAACATGTTGGGATGTAATATACTATAGCCCATCCGCTAAAATTAGTAAGACACTCCAAATTCAGACAAGACAATATGATAATCAATCAACTTTGTAACATTAAGCGTGTTCTCCATTTACAAAACCAATCAAATCAGCCGATAGAATATATAATAATAACCAAAAAAAATTGAGAATAGACAGAAGAATGTCGTGTATGTTCTGAATATCTGTCAAACTATCAGTTTTCTGAATCACTATTCTTTGCGGTTTACAGTTTACATTGCCAAACGAGTTGTGAATATAAGCTTTATACAATGATCATCTTACCATGTTTCTCATAATCCAAATCAACCACAAGGCAACCCTCAAATTACATTTCCTTTTCTTCTTGGTAAATTCTTTTTTGTATGACAGTTAGCAGAATTGAATGATAAATAACATGCATGCGTTTATATTTTCTATGAATTTTGCAGGTCCGTCCCAACTATACCCACCACCACCTTATCCACTAACCAGGACGAAGTTTTAATACTACTATAGTGGCTACGGCAGCTGCATCCACTGCCGCTACATCCATTTAGAACCTGGTAACTTCAAATCTTGATTCCACAAAACTTTGGGCCTAGGTCCCTAATTGTTTTAGTCTAATTTCCATTTTTTTCCTTTTGAGTGTGTTGAATTGAAAGAAGTTTTGGTTTCTATTTAGAAATAACACTGAATAATTATGTCTCGTAATGTGAATCAGCTTAGTTTTATGAAGCCATTAAAGATGGAACTAATTTTTAAGTAATCACTAATACTTTCTTTGGGTTTTGCCGGTTTGGAATGATGCATTTTGACTTCGTTATGTTGTTGCTGGTTTGTGGAACGTTAGCGCGCTTTCCAAGTCGTTACTAATTCGTTTTATGAGAAATTTTTCTTTATGCTAATCTACTTTTGATCCTTTTTAAGTGTTAGTTGTATTGCGCAAATCATACTCTTGTTTTGTTCATGAAACATAGACTTCTTTCTGAGCTTTTACAAAAGTTTTAAATAGTTCTTATCGCATCTATGGTCCGACTAATTTAGATAATCAGTACGTTTCTTTTAGGGATCGACCGAAACCTAATATCACATTTAGTACAGACTCAAAACAAATACATACACATTTGCCACAGAAACAAATTT
The DNA here is from genome assembly GCF_000801105.2 of Raphanus sativus. Classification (NCBI taxonomy): domain Eukaryota; kingdom Viridiplantae; phylum Streptophyta; class Magnoliopsida; order Brassicales; family Brassicaceae; genus Raphanus; species Raphanus sativus. The sequence goes on from NC_079516.1 coordinate 48,126,771, forward strand.
TCAAGTATTTTTCCTTTCTCCCTATGCCATAATCAAAATGTAAAACCATTTTTGAAAATATTGTTTAACCAAAAGATGTAATAATGTTTTTACTTACAAGCTCAGAAAATAGAAATAACATCAGAATTCTTCAGGGAGAGGATTACCACCCAAGAAGGCCTTGAACAACACAAGTGATCTCTCGGGCTGCGAGAACGGTACCTCGTGAGCTGCTCCTCTCACCGTTGCAAACGCCAATACGTTCCCATAAACCTGAGTCCACCCACCAACCTATAACCAACCACACCTTAATTAGTATGTTCCACATCTTTTAATTAAAACGTTTTGACAATGGAAAAACCGAAGCTAACCTGTTGTCCTGCGAACCAAACGCGATAAGGCACGGTTGTACTCAGTCCCAACTGTTGAGCCAGTCTGTTCACCAATGTTCTACTTCCCGTTAACGGAATGACGGAGTCTTGATCTCCACTGTTATTATTACAAGAGTACCCATCAAGACAAGTTAAATACAAAAAAGAAAAGAAAAGAAAAAATACTAGTTAAATACAACTTTACAACTCGCACCAAATATATGTGAGTTACCTACCTGTACACAAGAACTGGAACTCCAGCTTTGACAAGACTTCCTACAATGTTTATCGTCGGTACTTCCACATCAAGTAGTTCGTAATCCAGCACACTGTCGTCATCATCACAATAAAACCATTTTTGTAAATTATTAGGTGTTCCATCAACGGGACCAAAACAACTAAGGTTAAGATCCAGTATAAGTGGTGTTACTTGCTGCACACGGCCCATTTGCGAGTTCCGACAAGCCGAGCATGGAGAGCTTTTTGCACATCTCTCCGGTTAAGATAGTTAACCGTCTCGTCTTCTACACACACATCCACCGTCTCTCCAACTTGCTAAACAATATAAGAAAAAAAAATCATTATATGTTCATGCACACAAAAGACTTTTTTTCTTAATAAATATTATTGATTTATGAACTCACTTGAGGGCTAACTACTTTGGATTGAGATAACACAGAGGGAATGCAGACGTCAAGAGTAACGTCATATTTATCTACGAATCTGCTTGTTTCGGTGCTAACTTGACTCATAACTTTAGAACACATACTTGAGACTTCTCCTCTATAGTACTCACTCACATACCGTGAGTAATTACAATAAGATGTAAACATTTTGTAAGTTGGATCCGATATCAACCCATGAGACCAGAAATATTCTGCCCGTGAGTTGAAATCGGTAGAGAACTCCAAAACCGGGTTGCCAAGCTACAAAACCAAGAATTGAATTAGAGACCGAACAAAAACCGGTTTACAATCACAAAGAGGGGTATGAATGAAAAAAAACTCACAGCAATGCCTTTGAGGTTAAACAAATGGTGCTTCTTGTTATACTGAACCATAAGCTGAGCCAACTGAGGAACATAATGGCCTACAATTTTCATATGTAATTAATGCATTTTTTCTTGTAACACTAATACATTTAACTATGAAAAATTCAACAGAGAGATATAGGATTTTCTTACCAGCATAGCTTTCACCAGTGATGAAGAGACTTCTGTTGAGGTATTGAGGGAATCTTTTGAACCATTTTTGCAAGAACACAAGATTGTCTTTTGCTGTAAAATTTTGTTTCAAAAAATACACATAAAGACAAAGATTAGAATGTCTGATATGTCAAGACAAAGAAGAAGAGAATAATTTCTTCAGATGCGATCTGGATTCTGCAAAAAGGTCTAATCTTTATCTACTTTTTTGTCAGACTGAGAAAGAGAACAAACATAGAAAAAGCTGTATCTGTTTTTAATGGGAAATATATTTTATAACATTATTTTCCTGTAGAAAGTGATCTAACAAGCAACATATCGCATGCACCCCATTATCATCATCAACCACATGAGAACTAAACTCATTTGTAACTGTTACCAGTGATCTTATCGTTGACACCCTCATACGAAGAGCTCTGAGTTGCATAAGAGAATCCAACTCCAACAGGTGTTTCCAGATACAACATATTAGCCTCTGCATAACTCAAGAACTCAGTTTAATACAGTTACATTTCTTGAACATAGATGTAAAAAATTCAAAGTATATATAAAGACTTTTACCATGATTCCAACTATGCTGATTCCTCACCAAGACTGATCCCTTTGGTCTAAAAGGTCCATTCTCAGAGAATGCACCAACACCCAATGATGAACATCCAGGTCCTGGATGAAAGATCATTATCTTTAGGTTTCAAAGTGTATTAAAGAAGATGAAAGATTCTTAATTTTGATTTTGGGTTCTAGTAAAAGATGTAACTACTAACCTCCATTGAGCCAAAGGACGAGAGGCTTAGAGATGGGCTTGGTTTCTGCTTCAGCCAAGTAGTAAAACAGAGCTCTCTGTTTCTTCTTGTCTATAGAGACATAACCAGAGTACTGCTGAAACCCTACCTTGGGTTGACCGGGTAAACTGGTGATCCGGTCAGCCCGGGACATAACAGTGGAGCTCACTAAACTCAGAGCATGAAGCAGAATTAGTGCAGTCACCGTTGTTAAGCATTGCCGGTGAGACATCATGGTTCTTGTCTAAATCAATAGAGAATAGAAGATGACTTTGGGTTCTGGCTTCTTTTTTTTCTCATATGGTACGGCATTTATATCAAGAAATCACCTTTTCATATCTTTTTGTTGTTAATATCGAGTATTTTGTAAATATTTCCTTCTCTGAAAAAGCTGTAAGCGGCGTGATTTACAGGCAAGTTATTTTTTATAACTTTTTTGTCATAGTTTTTATAATCCTTTTCGAGTACTAATGCAGTGAGTTTGCACGTTAACATTTCCGCATGTATGTAACTATTTCATAACAAGCTATATATTATATACTATTGAGCTATATTCATTATCATCACATTAGCTACCAGTAGTTTAGATTTGTATATAAAAACACAGCTGTAATATGGACGGTAAAATTACCTAATTAATGATGTTGTGTGAAATAACAAAATTAAGTAGCATTACAGAAAGCTTTCTAAATTGGTATTTGATAAAACTCTCATTTGAGAAATTATTCGTTTGGAGTTTTGAGATATCAAATAATATTTATATACTGTTATTTTATTTGTTTTAGCATATGTTGAAGTAATAGTAGTAACTTACATATGCAGGAGTGTTCCTAAATTGGTACTCCATAAATTAATAGGTTTATGTTTCTTCCTGTAGTCACTCTTAAGGCATTGTTATGAATTATTCAACCTTTTATGGCATTGAAATTTGCAATTAACGAACATGAATAACCAAGAAACTCAATAAACAATGAGAAACGGTTGGTGATGTGATCAGCAGATGGAGCTTGGGCGTGGCTGGACTTCACTCAAACCTCAAAAAGTCATGTTGTCCTTTTATCATTGTTGTTAATTTCTATTCAATTCCTCTCATTTTATATATAAAAAACAGAAGAAAAAGATAGGAACGATATGGGTGTGGTCCTATTTTTCTCTACGCATGGTACTATGGTGGATAGAAACAACTCATGTAAATGAGACGACAGATTTGAGAAAATTATAGAGAAAAAGATGTGGTGTAGAACAGTGTTGATGGCCCATCCCCACCCTCTTAAGTCTTAACTTCTCTCATCCATCATCCATTTGCAAATTGAACCGCATCCTTTAAGAATGGATAACAATTCACTGCAACAGATCCGGTCTGGAGCATAAGCAAATGAAAATGTCGTTTAGGGCATCACATTCAACTGTTAGACCGACACTAATTATAAGTCTTTGACTCTTTGTAAAAGTATCTAGTTGACGCTCACAAAGTTTTGGTGGGATGGTACATCTAAGAAAAAGAAGATATGTGTTCAATCTCCTGGTCTAGCTTACCTCACCAAATCAAAACGTGATGGGGACCAAATCAATATGTCCCGACCGATTTTAGTAGTCAAACTTTTGTTGCATTTTCTACCTTCATTCTCAAGGTGTCTTGGCTTTGAACTTTCCTAATTACCGACGTTAATTGGTGCTATCTTAGCTTTATTGAATTCGACTTTGACCAATTATAACATTATTGTTTACTTCATTTAAAGTGACGTTGTGTTCCAGCAGGTTGAGTATATTTGTTCACAGTACGAAATTTTGTTTTATAGTTTTATATGACCATAATATGGTTCAATTCTTTTTTTGAATATCAAGAGTTTAGAGCCGAAACCCGTATTCTCCTCAGTGTGTAATATTAATTTTATCTCAGCAATCACTTGAACTAGACCTTTGACACAGTGGTCAGGATTGTTTCGGCTAAGCTAATGACCTCTGGTAATATAGTTCAAGTTTATAATAAACAGTAAATCACATAGATAAAGAAAATAATACCCATATATATGTTAAAAGTTGCTGCTTTCAATCCTACCACACATCACTTTTCTAGTATAATAAATAAGCTAAAATTGGAACTTACGTAAAAAAGACTGTTAGTTAGGTCATATTGAAAAGGGTCTGAAACTTTGGAAGAAAAGTTCATCAACAAATTAGGAAATCAATAATATGTGTTTATGTTCTCCAACAGTAACAAAAGCGTGTTTTATTAGGGTTCGGGGAATGGTGCAAAAGTGTGTATATGATTGTGGTGGGGAATGGAAATCAATCAAAGAGCCGCATGCCTATCACACCCACTTCTCATTTGGTTTCAACCAATTTTGTACCTTTTGTCCCCTCCCTCTCTTCTTTTCTTTTTTCTTTTCGTATGAAAATATATATCGACAAGATGGTCCTCTATATATTTGATTATTTTAATGATAAGCTTTTTTTTTGATCAAACAGCTTTCATTGAAACTTAAAAGAGTTCAACTCCATCAATGGAGGATACAATAGGGTTACATGGAACCAAACAAACCAAATCAAAGACCAATACACTGGACAAGCAATTGAGAAAGCTTAAACAAGTACTCAAATAAAAGCTTAAAGATAAAGGTGATATCACAAGTTCAACCACCGTTGTCTCCGAAGGTAGGCAGTCAAACAAGAAGACTTCTTCAAGTTGACAATCTTGTTCGAAACAATAAAGGGGAGGAATGAAAACCTCCATGGTCAAAGAGGTCAGACAGTTGACACCATCTAAACGAGAGATGATAAACATCTTCGCTTCTGCTTCAAACAGAAGCATCTTCAAAACAATGCTCCCTGTAACAATTTCACTAATAACAAGTGATATATGTGGGATGAAGAAACACTCCTTAAAGGAGAAAGAAGGGCAATTACTGCCCAAACAAACCAGATTTGCTGGAAGGATACACAATTTAAGAACTTTCACTCCAAGCTGCCAGGAGAGGAGAGAATACCTTATCATTGCAAAAGCCATTAGAGCAAAGGTGGAAGTAAACCTGCATACTGCAGTAAATGAACAACGCCTGCATACTGCAGTAAGGGAGCACACATCGACCACAGAAGTGCCAACAAAGGCCACATATTGAAATGCAACCGACACAGTGGGAACTACCACAGAAAAACTCAGATCCAACGAAACCAGTTCATATGAAATCATCAAACATAGCTCTGGATCTGAGAACTTAAAGGTAGCTGTGGCCCATAGATCGTACAACTGAAGGAAATCCGTGAAAGATAGAGTATCAGGCGGAGGATCAGGAGGAACCGGCGGATCCGGAGGATTTGACGGGAGAGCAACCTTCAAACTCGAATCTGGTGGATCTGAGGGAGGGCGTGGAAGGGAAGCAGGACCTTCTACGAGCGGCGCCATGGAAAGAGTGGAAGGAAAGGAGGGGGAAGAAGCTTCTCGTTGATACGCGTGAGGCGAAATCAACGGCGGCGAAAGGGTGGTGAAACCCTAATCGCCTTTGCTATCCCTTGTTCCTATTTTAATGATAAGCTACAACATCCAAATCCACTTAGAATGATACCCCCTTTACTAAATAGAACACCAACTTTATGTATTTGTTAAATGAAGACATTAGTCCAATGTACGAATACAAAAAAAAAAAGAGAAACAACAACTGTAAATGGTGCCTACAAGAATTTTTCTTTATAGATGACTTTTAGTATTGTACTCAAGCTCTTGTTAGGTTTCTATTCTCCAAAGAGAACTTCATTGATTAACAGTCAACTAAGAATCAATGATGGATAAAATATGTCCAGATGACACATCTCCAAAACATAATTAGTTAAAATTTTAACTCAGTGAAACCGAATCAAACTATAAGATTAAAAACACAAATAAAAATTAGTTTTGAAATGACTTTTGAAAATGTATAATTAATCAACAATCTCTTATTTAGATCTTTTTACATCTCCAAAACATAATTAGTTAAAATTTTAACTCAGTGAAACCGAATCAAACTATAAGATTTAAAACACAGATAAAAATTAGTTTTGAAATGACTTTTGAAAATGTATAATCAACAATCTCTTATTTAGATCTTTTTATTGGAAACCGAAACTTATGTGGTCTTGATCATGAAATCATTCTTAACAAAGCTTATACACATTATTGTTGCCAGATTGGTAGACCTAGACTCTCCCCAACAAAACTTGCAACATCATCATGTGTCAGTCTTTTAGGATGGACAGATCGATATTGTTATCTTTTATATGCAGATTCACATTCACACTGAACTTTGTAGGCTAGTGGTAATTTTTGAGAGTTTAACTATATTCACGCTGGAAACTAAATTATCACTGATTAATCAATTTGGACTTTGGTTTTGACGCAAATGATAAATATGATGAGATGTAATAGATCGATCCATTATATGACATTAATCGGAAGATCTTTCAAATTCGGATTAGACAATGTGGTACGTTTTCAGGATAATCCACTATGTAGCATCAAATGCATTTTTCATTAAACCGATCGTATCCACTATGTAGCATTAGATACATTTCTCATTGAGCCGATCGTATCACCCGATTGGACATGTCAAAAAAGGCAAATTTGTCCAATCTAATCTATTAATTTAGGGATTATCTACTATTTGAAGTTCTCATTTAAATTTTGGACTCTTTCATAGTGGTTGCTAGAATATATCATGTCTCCTATATAATGCAACCTACCAACTTAAATTAAACCAAATCTTAACCAACATAGATTAGTTAAACCTAACCAGTAACACTTTATAATACTTTTGATTAATCTCTTAATATAATTAGATCATATAAAACTGAACCACTCTTAAATCAACGAGTTCCATATCATTCCAGACATAAGAGAAAAAATATCCGACTCATTTACAATGTAAGCATACAAAGACCGTGTATGTTTATGCTCATTGATCTTCCAAAAACCAAATAATTGTGGCATAGACCAACATAGGCTCATGTTCGTATCACTAACTTTACTTCCATATATTTACTCTTCACCTACATATCACAACATACACAGTTATGCAAGAACATGATTTTTTTTGTTCAAACAACCAAATAATGGTGGCATATGGTCAGTAGATTTTTTAAAAATGTTTATTTATATATTAGACTATGTGTATAAGTTTTTTTTTTGAAAAAGGGCATAACTATGTGTATAAGTTAAAAGGTAAAATGTGTGACAAGGCAAACTATTATACTAAAAATGAAAGAAGATTAAATACAAACTAATAACAAGTACAACACAAATTATAACACTATTAAATTCTATATATATTTAATAGAATATTATATATATGTCTAATATGTATATATATATATATATATATATATATATATATAAATGTTACACAAATATATATAATATTATATACACATGTTATATATACCATATATTATTAATTGAAATTTGACAAATTAATTTCCGCCTTTTAGGGCGGGTCCTAATCTAGTTATTATATTAAAATTTAACGTTGTCTTACAATGATGTTGATCTCTTTCCTTTCTTTCTCAAGGTCAAAAGGAGCTTAACCTTGACATTCTTCTTAGTTCTTATCAGAAATATTAAGATAACCCGTGGAGCAGAGGAGAGTTTAACCTTGATATACATATATTTAAGATTTTTACCGAATTTTCTTAGTTGATAAGCTGATTCCCATAGTCATAGATGACTCGTATAATAGAACCTAAACCCGAGTTGTGCATAACGTTGGAGAGAATGGGTGTCTTTTCTAGGCTCTTAAAAGTTAGCATTTTTGCTTTCTTCTAAGTAACTCATCACAAGAACCAGTATATCATTGATCTATTACCAGTAACCTGTTGGTCAAGTAATACTTTAACGTGATTGACTTGTCTAGATGAATTTGATTTCTCCACCACATTTAATTCTGGAGATTAATAAGTAGGAGGTATCAAAGCTTTCTTTCAGTCATTTAACTAAGCATTTTATTGTCCGTTGTCTTTTGTCACGTTTGCTTCCCACAAGAGCATACATAGCACAACAACCGAACCTGACTCGTCATGAATCAACAACATTCAACAGGGGAGGACCAAAATTGAACATGATCCTGACCCATCATCACTTTTCTACTGGGTCTCTCTGGTTTAATATTTTTCATAACCAGAGACTGATCATTTCCCCTTCACCCTCCCCCCACCCCCCAAAGTTAGTAGACACAAGTTGAAGTTTCGGTTTTGTTAAATCTCCCCACCCCCCTCCCCCGCATTTTAATGAAAACTGCCACTTGCTGGGGCAAATGAATGCATATGTGTACCCACCGGGCCTTTGCCTAATAAACCGATATGACCTATTGGGTTTTCAGGCCATAACAAATTGGATGATATGGTGGGGGATGATGATATTTAGCAGGCGGGAAATGCATTTTGGTATTTAAGGTTTGATGGCAAAATTGCTTTCGTTTGCTCTCTTGGTACAGAAACGCTGATGCTTCCACCCTGCACTCGGACACGATTGATAACTATTACCAAACAAGAAAATACAAAATTACGGTTTTACAAATCTTTATAAAGGGGACTCTTACCAGCCAGGATGAACAACAAATTTACCCTTGCTTAGTGCCCAGTTCACCTGCTTAAACAAAACACATTCAGAATCTGCAAATGGACCCATCAGTTTCAATAAAATTTTGCAGGCTGCCTTTTACCTTGTCAGTTCCGAGAGAGTTTGTGACAACATGAGTAATATGTTCATCAGCCTGTGTTGTGCAGACAGCACCAAACTGCTCAGCAGTCTGCCACAAGGGATGCAACTGCGGGTTGGCTTCACCCACTGGAAATATCCGACTAAACACAATCCGACAACCAGCCAAGATCTTTCGTTGCTCGGAAGCTAAATATTCCTCACATCTGCTTCGTCTAGTGAAGTGTGAGAGAAGAAAATTTTATGTATTCTCTCAATAACCTGCACAGTGAAACTAGGTCATGATGCTAAAACCTGAAACTGACATTACAAGGTGTATAAAAACAGAGGGCAGACCGCTAATGTAGATGCCAATGTGCCTTCCTCAGGTCGCTCATCGAAATCTACCTCAAGAAGAGAAGGACCAAGAAGCCCAAACTGCCGTCTACTGCAAGGGGAAATAAGTATATCTGCAACACAAGACAAACATTATTACAGTAAATAAAAAACACAGTCACATGTTAGCCATAGTGCGTTAGATGATACCTTTCAACAACTATTAAGTTCATTTTTGTTATGAGGCCACACTCGGACAGAGTCGTCTATGATCACAACAGACGATTCCATGCCCATAACTCCTTCTAAATCTTTTGCTCTTGGGTACTTCGTTCATCTCATCAAGAGGTCCCATCATCTCCTTTTGATATGACTCGCCCATTAAAGAGAACCCCTTCTGGATCAAGCGTTTGGCCATCTCTGTAGCATACAGTTTGTTTCCCATAGTGTTAAAGATGTAACTCGTACAGCTTGCTAGCCTGAAACTCACAGTAAAAAGTTACAACCAAGTCTTGCACACAGAGCTTAACAGCATGAAATATTGTTCACTGGCTCACCTTCTCCAAAAAATTCCAAATCCCCGTTCTCAGTTTAGTCCACATTCCCATGTGGGGGAAACGAAAAAGATGTCTATATGGTTTGTCACGATCTTGTTCTTCCTTCTTCCTCAACATCGCCTCATGGGCGGTTTCAACCTCATGAAACTAAAAACGAGAAATAGCCAACTTCAGAAAGAATGTAAGAGAAGTAAGCAAACTAGAAGGGAGAAAAATAACAAACCTTAGCTGAGTTGAGAAGGGTGTGGTCTAAAATCTAAGACAAGAGAGAGCTTTTTTGATCCAAACATTTTCTTCTGTTCCTCTAACCTTCGAGTTCTCTCTTTTGGATAGCACTCTCTGCTTGTCATCATATCCTTCAAACAGGTGCTCCACATCTCCCCAACTGTTCATAGAACGAGTAGGACCTGCTGCAGCCGTTACTGATGCTGCTGAAACTGACACGTTCTCCTCCTGATCTTTGTCTGTCTTAAGGTCTACTGAATGTGTAATTGCTAATGGTTTGTCAGTAACATTTTTCTTGGTGAAGTGAGCTGAAATATCAGGCGTCTTTCCTCTGACAGGTTCACCAGACATTCTCATGTTGCTGGTACCATTCAGGCTAATATTTTGCCGTGGAACAAGCTGGAAGGTGTTTTCTAACACTTCTGTCTTACCCTTCAGAGAGAGTTGAGGAGTCATTCACTTGTGGACTGTTTCTCTACCAAGAGTCTGCTCTTTGAAGAGTACATACCAAGCAAGATTCGGCGAGGATCACGTGGTTTCATGCGAATGCTTACAGATTCGTCCTTAGGCGCTCCTGGCTGGTGAAGAATTAGCAGCTAAAGCATTCGATGCAGGTTTACTAAACTGGTGGAGCTACCACCGGTGGTACGGAAGAGCCAGGAAGTTGTGCTGCTCTTCTTGGATCCATTGGCTTCTGAGGAGCTTTTTCGGTACCGTTTGCCTTTGTCCCATTTTAAAGATATTCAGAAGCATTGCAGGATTTGGCAGATTCTGAAGCATTGTAGGATTTTCTACAAATTCCTTCAAAAGAGACGACAGTGCTTCAGTTGAAGCAGTCGTCGGTACTTCCTGATCACAGAGACAGTATTCGTCGGCATTAACACTTGTTGCCATTAGATGTTATTCCGGTCTCAATCAGCCTGGGCTTGGATTCCAGTTTTTGGTGCCCTGATGATTCTCTATCTTCTAGCCAGCCACCAATACCAGTAACCTTTTGCGCATCTATATTCCACTCTTTTTTCTTTTTCCATGCAGGCCCATCAATTAAAAAGTTCACTGGTGGCTTTTTGCTTTCTTTGGTTCACCAAGTCTGCAGAAGGCTCTACTTAGGACTAATGGTTACGCTGGCACATCAGGTTTCGCAAGCCGTAGTCTTGGATCTTCGACTCTTTGCAGAAGGTTTCACTGTCTGATCAGATGCAAGAACTTTTGAGTTGCACCAGTTGGTGCAGACGTACCATAAATGGACGAAGGATGTGGTGAGCAGTGCTAGGTACAGTATTTGCAACAGGCATGCTTCTAGAACTAAAACTGGAGGGTAGAGGAACGTCTTGCCCATAAGTCATGAAAGTCCCCGGCTTTGTACTGGCAACAACAGAACTAGAAACCTCACCACCAATGCCTCCATTGCTGTCATTAGGTTCTCCTGACGGTGTTGGGCTTGGAAGGTCATCCGTTTTAAATGTTGAATTAACGCCAAACTTTTTCTGGTAATTCGAAACTGCTTTAAGGGCCTCACTCTCATATGGATGATGTACTTTGGCACCTTCAGTCGTTTGGCCCTCTTTACCAAAGGGGAAACCTGGTCTAACCATCATATGGCGACCATTTACGGGTAAACTTGGTGTCGTTTCCCTTGTAGGCGATGGAAGGCTGTCTGCATCATGGTCCTTATGAAGGTCTAGCAGAGGCAGCCTGCTCCTTGCGTAGAAGGCTCCCCTACGCGTACCTTCTGTAGACAGATTTTTTGCAAGAAACGAATCACCATTACTTGTCTGAGTCATTCGATTAACATTCTCCTCACTACTTGCTCCAACGTTAAGTGAAATAGCAGAACGTCTTAAATTTTGATTCATGGCTTCTATCTGCAAAACCAGGACAGATACTTATGTAAGAACGAAGGCACACGTTTCTCAAGGTTTGAGACAAGTGAAGCCGAGAGAACACACCTCAGTTCTCTGGTTAGAAGAGAGAAACCTGGAACAATTGTCATTTACCAGAGATAGCAATCTGTACAAGAATTCCAAAAAAAAAAGAAAAAAAGTTAGCAATCCAACAATTCCCACATGTTCAATCAAAGTTTTTTTAGAAAGAACCTTGACATAGTGTCCTTATTAAGCTCCTTAGACATATTGTTCATGGAGGTAAACACCTGAAAAAAATTGATAAAGAGATTAGAATCAAGAACAGAGCATTCAAGTACAAGAGATCTTGAGCAGCCATACAGAGTTAATGGTCTGAAGAGAAGCAAATGAAAGTTGCATCAAAGTATCCCTCTTGGGAAAATCATCATTATCAGAAACCAGCTCTCTCAAAGACTCTAAAGCCCCCAAAAGTCTGGAACACACTCCTTCAAATGCTCTGAAACAAAACATAAAACACACAATCAATCAACTACACCAGAAGGGTTTTATTTTTTTTCGTCATCATCGTCACGGACTTACATCTGTGCTTGGACCAACGAGGTACTCTCCAACACATCACGGATGAGTTTCACTTTGGTCTCTAAATCCCTCTCCTTCTGAACCCTATCATCATCTTCCACTTTATCAGCAACAACAACAAGAGATTCAGTATCCATCTCAACTCTTGTAGCAGTAGAGTCCAAATCAATCTCCCCTTCCTCCAACTCTCCTTCCTCTTTCTCATCATCACTGTCTTCAATCACAATCTTATCACTCTCTCTCGTTTCATACTCCCTCCCCAAACCTTCACTCAGCGGTTTGTTCTGCACAGCCTGCGCCCATGCGAAATTCGACAATCCCGAGTTCGCGTATCCACGGTACCCTGGATACTTATTCACCAAATCACTCATTGTCCAAACCCTAGAATTGCCGTCAAATCCTCCTCCTCTTCCTCCGGTCACAGCGCCACCACCATCGACGTCTCCGCCGTCTCCCTTAACTTCTTCAATCGAAGCGTTACCAGAAGCAGCACCCCGATCTTTCCATCCTCTACACCCGCCGCCAACACAATCAAATCCTCATCTTTCCCCATTCGAATACGATCTCAATAACTGAAATTAGGGTTTTAATCCGTGATTCAAAAAAAGAACGGAGATTTCAAAGTTAAGAATTTTCAAAAAGCTTCCCAATTCAAATTCTCGATCGGAGATTTTAAATCTATTCGCTTTTTCTTTTCTTTTTTTTTTCAAATCCAGATCCAATTTTGAGATTTTTTTTTTCTCCCGACGCCGACGAGCTTGAGAGATTGTGAACAAAAAATAATGACGATACAAGAGAGAGAGAGATTAGTCGTTAAATATAATAACGACGAGGAGAATCTAGTTGATTTCAGTTTAATCTAGACCGTACACGTCAGCGATCCGAGTAACGTAAACTAGGTCAGCGCGACGTATGGGAGTAATGAAACTGTGAAAAGATATAACATGTGTGTGTTTTTTTTCCTTACCATTTATATGTCTCACGATCCAACGTTTTTGACTCGAGTGTCATTCAGTTATTTGTTTTACTCCTACGAGTAAAGGATTACCGTACGCTTTTTTCGTGGTCTGCGGCGGCTATCATGAGGCTGCTACTTTGTCCTTTATTACACCAGATTGACACCGAAATTAATCAAAATGTCTTAGCATAATGGATAATCGTAAGATATTCAACGTAATTTTGGAGCTAATTTTTAATTTACATCCCCTTTTTAGTATCAGATATCCCCTTTTTTGGTATGTTACTAATGTGGTATGTTGGATACGGCTTCAATTCAGTCTACTTCATATACTAGTGGCCTGATTAACTTTTCATTAGTTTTGATTACCAAAAGGTTTTGAGTCGAAGAATATATAAACCTGATTTATGCATTGATAAACATAGTTTTCAATCACTTGATTCCGAAAATCGGTTGACAATCTTAGTGTAACAAAGAACATCAAAAAAATCGTTTATTAAATATTTATCTAAAAAGTAACTTTAAAAGTTAAATAGTCGTTAGAATGATGTTTATATACGATGATGTTATTTTCCCTGAACTAATCAGTTATAGCTTGGGCATAATCAGCTTTTCAATAAAGTCTATACGAAACTTATATTTTCAGCCAGATTTACTGAATATTGTCAAAATAGCCTAAATCTAATTAAGAGAATTTATTAATAAAACAAACTAAAATAAATACAAACGAATTTCTTATAAAATAAATATGTTATATTATGTGTTAATAATTTAATTCCAAAATTAAATCTAAAGTATATATAAATTATATTTTATTATAAATGTATACATTGGAAAGCCTGCATGTATAATTACTAACTAAAATCTAATTAAATAATTTTTTTAAATATAGAGAGTAAATAATATATAATCCACTTATTAAGGGAAGTAAAAATAATGAAACTTTAAAGTTAACAAAAAAAAAATTCATGTTTAAAGCAACAAAATCATCAAACTATATTGGGGCATTTGAATTAGTGAAAATGGTAAAATTGGGATGACTATTTGGATATTCTTTTCAGATTTAGGATATCCATTTAAATTACATAAAATTAAATATAATTTAAATCCTCAAAATTCATAAATAAATAATATAACATATAGACTTGAATATTATATGCCCAAATATCAAAAATTGATTTGGTATGATGTTTTGAGTCTTTTTGGCTATTTGGATATTTTCATTTGATATTCTGAATCATTTTTGAATATTTTTGTCTACTAAATCTAAAAAATAACTGATACATTATATATGTAATTATTTTAAATACTTCTAAATACTAAGAATATTTCGGTTCAAGTTCTGATTGTTCGGATATTAAACTTTTGGATTTGTTCAAGTATTTGACTAGGATTGATACTAATTTTTGGATCCGGTTCGTTTGATTTCCAGATCTGTATTTTTTCAAGCTATAGATAAAACAAAGTCAATTGATGTCCTACAATCGTATGTTTATATAACATGCTTGAATCAGTGTTAAAGGACAGAACAAAGACATTTGATGTCCTAGAACAGTATAAATCTCCATGTCTTATTAGTTTTGTTTTTTAAGATGTCTGAATCAGAAAAGGGTAAATGAAGACAGAACTGACTATATCCCCCCCCCCCACCCCCACCCCCACCCCACCCCCAAGGTTTATATAGATTGGTATAGAGCTATTGTGGTGGCATAGATATTCAATCAATAATGGTGGTAAATAAAAAAACAAAAAAGAGAGAAGAAGAATAATGAGAAGTAAAGTTGAACCAATATTCGACGAAATTTACATATTTATATATGTATTAGTATTACTATACCTATAACTTATCTGCGATTTTTGCCACAGCATCTGCGAGCTTGTTGAGAACAGCTACTAAGTTAGCATCATGATCTTTCTTTGCTCTCTGTCTAGCTTTAAGTTTGTATTCTGAACTTCAAGCTGTGCCGCCAATAACTGTCCGTTTCTTTCCAGTATCTCTATCAATTGGTTCTGCGTGCTCTTTGTCGCTTCTCCTTCTCCTTCTTTATCTTCACCACTAGATGTTCGCTTACGCTTTCTCTCTTCTTGAGATGTTGATCCAGCTTCCGGTTTTGCTTCCTCTGGATGTCTCTCTTTCATTCCACCTTCAATTCCAAAATCAAACTTTTTGGTGAGAAAAAACAAGATAATGTAGAGCATTCAACATAAACCAAAAGATCCTAGTTACTATAATTTGGTGACACAGCTAATTCATTTTATAATATGAAACAATTCTCCTACATAAACACATAATCAAGAGAAAATTTAGAGGTCTTACACAATGGATAGATCATAGCAAATTTGGAGATGAGAAACACAGAGAGTTAAACATTTATAAGATCCTATATTGTTCTTTGCAAAGCACTAAAGACCATACAGAAGCTTCCCGGGTCACAGGTTCGAACCCCAGCACGAGCGAATCTAATCTTTGCTAGAATATAAAAAATGACAAAACACAAACCTTGTTCTGCTCCACTAGCTGCTTGCTTCTCCTTGTCTATAACATCTTCACATAAAACGAATTTTATTACAACTGATGACTTCACGACAATGAACATATAAAGTGTTTTGAGTTCAATCTCATCTTTACCCAAAGTGACTTATGCGCCGAAGCCGAACACAACTTCTCCACACTCCTCGCCGCCTCCTCCTCCTCCATCGACGCCGGAGCCAAACCAAGCGAAAGAACCGGATTCGCCGGAGGAACCACGCCGCCGTCGACGATATCGTAAACCTCTCTATCGAAGAAACCAGGAAGCTTCCTCTCTCTACGAACATCGTTCCTCATCACCCAGTACGACTCCGCCTCCTCCTTCACCCGAGACTCCCACTCCTTGATCTTCTTGTAGTCTCCGGCGAGATTGCTCCACCTCTTCCGGCACTGGACCGGCCCGCGGTTCACGCCGTGACGCCTGCAGTAGGATGACACCGAGGCCCACTTGGGCTCCATCTGACCCGACCCGAGCGCCATGCCCGCCGCTCTCCCTCGCCGGACCCTGTTCTCCGCCACTCTCTTCCCCTGGATCAGCACCAGAATCTCCTGTCTCGTCCAGCGCGGCAGCCTCGCCGTCTTGACGCCGTCATCTCCGCCTTCGTTAGACGGGGTTGTGTTATTATTATTATTCTCCCCACCGCCGCCGTTAACGTCACCGTCACCGTCAACGACGTTCACTCCCAGCCCCAACGGTTCCAGAGCCATAGAAACGGGATATTATTTCACTTGATCCTGTTTTTGATTATGGCACGTGCGCAAACGGGCTCAGATTCAACGGCGTTATGGTGGGAACATCCCCGTTACGGCGTTTGCGGCGGGGAGAGAGTGCTAATGAAGGGAGGAGAAAGGTTTTATTTTGTGGAGATAATGACTTTTAACGTATAGAAAATACTGTATTTCTTTTTTAATAATTTGATAACTGTAGATATATTGACCCTTAAATCCCTTTTTTATTTAATCTCGGCCCTTAACCCTTGCTTAAGGTTCATGTAGATTTGTTGAATTAAAGGGCATATATAATCAAGTAGTAGATGTGTGATAAAGTAGTAAGCCGCTCTCTCTCTAAAGCTACTGTAGCAAAGGGGGCGATTTCAAATTTCCCCTTAGGGTTCCAGCTTAAACCGTCGACGGCCTCACGCCGTTCGTCGAGAATCTCCTCTTTCTCCCTCCTCTTCCTTTCTAAACCTCCATGGATTTCCCTTCCCTACCCAGTTCGACGCCGGATCCTCCCGATGACGATGCCGTTCCATTGTGCGACCCCTCCTCTCCTTCCACCGCGACTCCTCCATCCTCGGTGCCGGCGGAGATACCAAACGCCTCAGCTCCTTCTTACGCTCAGAGATTTAAGGACTCCTTGAGAAACCTTAAAAAAATCTCCACTCCAATCTCTCTCTCTGATGGCCTACCAGTCGTAGAAGCCCCCGACTCGATTATCCTAAAAGCTTCGGAGGAATGGAAGGACCACATTCTGGCGAAGTTTCATGGACGTGTTCCCCACCCGGATAGAATCTTCGCCGATTTGAACCCGGTTTGGGGAAAGAACGGTGATATCACAGTCACGATCATTTCTCCTACAGCTTGCCTCATCTTTGTCCCTTCAGTTCCTACTAGGGAATGGATTTTGCAGGTTGGCTATTGGCAGGTCTCAAATTGCGCTCTTTCGGCCTATCCTTGGACTCCAGGATGCAGTCTTGAGGAGGAAGAACTTGTCTCTGCTCCGACTTGGGTTATTCTGCAAAACGTTCCCCTCCAGCTCTACTCTCTCGAGGGAATCAGTGTAATAGCAAGTGGCATAGGGGAGCCACTTCACACAGAGCACTCTAAACTTCCTCCCTTTCACTATGGAGACACCAAAGTGAAAGTTGAGATTGGTCTCGACGCTCCCCCTCCAGCAGCAGTGATCGTTCGAGACAGTCAAGGCTTCTCTGTTCGGATTGATGCAAAGTACCCCCGCCTTCCGCCTCAGTGCTGCAATTGTGGAAAGTTTGGCCACATGCTAAACTGTTGCCCCCTCCCAGTTAGCAACAAAGGACGACACCGGAAAGTTGGTAGCAATACTCAACGTGCGGCTGTAAAGGAGGTCAGAGTCCGGGACCCTCTGCTTTCTGCCAACCCTGCTCCTGCAGTCCCACCTTTACTCCCTCCAGCTTCAGCCCCGAGGATGATCGCCCGCACTCCAATGCCCCAAGGAATCCCTCCCAAGACTCCAAGGAGTGCTCACCCTCCTCTGTCTCCAGTCTCGGAGGTGGATACTGTAATACCTTCCCCTCAGCATCCTACTCCTCCTCAAGAGAACTCTCCTCACGAGCTCAGCGTCTCTTCACAGAGTAACACAGCGACAACTCATCAGCCTCGACAAAAATCTATAGGTCACAGAACAGAGGCTTCGCGCCGCCTCGTCCTCACAACCTCCTCTCTGCCTCTGGGGCAAGCACATATTCTTGTTCCCAACGATGAGGTTGATGGCTTTCAACCCTCACCGGCCACAGCCCGAAAAGCTCGCAAATTGCAAAGGAAGCTGGTCTCTGCTAAGCTCTCCAGCCCCACTTTTGCGGTCAACTCAATATTCTCAAAGTTTCGAAGTCTTCCCTCTCGGGGAAGTCCTTTGATTCAGTAACTCTCTCACCTCCATCCTTTGTATATATGGATCTCTTTTCATGGAATGTCAGAGGAATAAATAGTAGCTCAAGACAAGTCAGTGTGAGAGATTGGCTGAGATTAAATAAACCCTTGGTGGGGGCTGTATTGGAAACAAAAACTCGGGAGGAAAATGCAGCTAGGATAATACATTCGACCTTCCCAGGTTGGAGATGGGAAGGGAACTATGAACACTCGGAATTAGGTAGAATATGGGTTGTCTGGGACCCTCAGATCTCCCTCATTGTCTACCAGAAAACGGCTCAATACATACTTTGCGGCATAACTGATCCTGCCTCCGGTACTTCTTACACGGCAGCCTTCATTTATGCTTATAATACGGAAGCCCAGAGAGCCGATCTCTGGAGAGATATTGGAGTTCTTAATCGCACCTCTCCTCTTTCATCATCTCCGTGGATTCTTATGGGTGATCTCAATCAAATCCTCAATGCCCAAGAGCACTATTCGGCTGAACCTTATGACCCTCCTCTGCACGGGATGGAGGCTTTAAGATCCTGCATGGAAACCAATTCTCTGGTGGACCTGAATAGTCGTGGGGCATTCTTTACTTGGACAAACTGCCGTCCAGAAGACCCTATTCTTCGGAAACTTGACAGAGCTCTGGTTAATGATGCATGGCTAGTGGAGTTTCAGGATTCAGTGGCGGTCTTTGATCCTCCTAAGGATTCAGATCACTCGCCGTGCCTTGTCTCCCTTCAGCCTACTCAAGAAAGGGGGAAAAAAGGATTTAAATATTTTTCTTTCATCTCCTCTCACCCTGAATTTGTGTCTCAGTTACAGGAAGCTTGGGATACTGAGGTCATGGTGGGCTCGAAGCTTTTCACTCTTGGTCAGAAACTCAAGAATGCAAAGACTTGCTGCAAATCACTCAACCGACAGGGCTTTAGCAACATTCAATCTCGTACTAAAGAATGCTTGCTTGAGCTGGAGGAGATCCAGGCTCAGCTCCTTTCTGACCCTGATGAGGAGCTCTTTGAAGCGGAAACGCAAGCCAGAGACAAATGGCTATTCTTTGCAGCTGCTCAGGAAATCTTCTTCAAAGCCAAGTCCAGGATCAGATGGCTCAAAGATGGGGATGCTAACTCCAGGTTCTTCCACCAGGCTGTCATCGCTCACTACTCATGGAATGTCATTCGCTACCTTAGAGACCATTCTGGTAATAAGATTGCAGACATCCGCCAATTGAAGGATATGATTGTCGCATTCTACACTTCTCTTCTTGGGACTGAGGATGGAGGAATTACTCCACTGCCTGTGGAGGAGTTCAGAACCCTTCAAAGCTTCAGGTGTTCTACTGCTCTTGCTGCGCAGCTTTCCCAGATCCCAAGTGCTGAAGAGATTCAGCAGACTTTTCTAAAACTCCCAAAGAACAAAGCTCCGGGTCCCGATGGGATCACTAGTGAATTCTTCCATGATGCGTGGCCTATAGTGGGGACTGATTGCATCAGTGCAGTGCGGGATTTTTTCATCTCTGGACGCATGCTGAGGAAGTTCAACTCAACCACAATCGCTTTGATCCCAAAGATAAAGGGTGCGGATGAGCTTGGGAAATTCAGACCAGTCTCTTGCTGCACCACAGTCTACAAGGTCATAGCATCTCTACTCAAGAAGAAACTCAAGCTCTTTGTCTCTGATGTGGTACAGAGGAACCAGGTGGGATTCTTAAAGGATAGGCTGCTATGCGAGAATGTCCTACTTGCATCAGAGCTCGTCACGGGATTTCACAAAAGAGGTCCCCTAACTCGTGGCTGCCTCAAAATTGATCTCACAAAGGCCTTTGATAACCTTCATTGGTCCTTTGTCCTCAATGCTCTACGAGCCCTTGATCTCCCCGACGTGTTCCTCAACTGGATTAAGGAGTGTATTACAACTCCAACCTTCAGTGTGGCCTTCAACGGGGAATTGGTGGGATGCTTTGCTGGAAAGCGAGGGCTTCGACAGGGTGATCCGATTTCCTCACTTCTCTTCGTGCTAGCTATGGACACTCTGTCTAAGAAGCTGGACGCAGGAGCTATTGAGGGAAAGTTTGGACTGCACCCACAATGCGACGCTCCCCTCATCACTCACCTTAGCTTCGCTGACGACGTCTTAATCTTCTTCGACGGCAGTGAAGCTTCTCTCGTGGGCATTCTGGAAATCCTAGAAGAGTTCAAAAAAGTCTCAGGCCTAGGCATCAACCTCAGCAAAAGTGAAGTCTTCTTCGATGGTGGGAACTCTACGCTAGTGCAGGATGTTGTTGCCAGACTTCACCTAAAACAAGGCTCTCTACCGGTGAGGTACTTGGGAGTACCTCTCACAACACGCAAGCTCAGGAAGCAGGACTATCAACCGCTGCTTGATAATCTGTCAGCTAGGTTTACTTCATGGACAGTGAGACATCTCTCCTTCGCGGGCAGGCTTGTGCTCTTAAAATCTGTGATTTATGCTGTCATCTCTTTCTGGGCAACGATCTTCATCCTGCCCAACCAATGCCTCAAGAAGCTGGAACAAATGTGTAACTCTTTCTTGTGGAAAGGTACTCCTGGTGATGCTAGGGGGGCGAAAGTAAGCTGGGATTCAGTATGCTCTCCTAAGTCTAGTGGAGGACTAGGACTTAGGAAGCTAAAACCTTGGAATCAAGTTCTTGGTTTAAAACTGATTTGGCTTATCTTCACCGCTTCTGGATCGTTATGGGTCTCTTGGATCAGGCGCCACCTGATTGGCAATCAGGATTTCTGGACTTTGGACTCTGAAAACTCAGGCAGCTGGATCTGGAAACAGCTCTGCAAACTGCGACCCTTGGCTCGTCGGTTTGTTTACTGTCAACTTGGCTCCGGAATCACAGCACGGTTTTGGCATGACAACTGGACCGGAAATGGAGCACTGATCGATCTGACTGGTCCTCTGGGGCCGCAAATTGCAGGTCTTGATCTAGGTGCAACCGTTGCTGATGGAATTATTGACGGGAATTGGTGGTTGCACAGGTCTCGTAGTAGGAACCCGATTATCTGCCTACTACGAGACTCACTACCACCAGTTGAACCCATCGCTCTCTCAGAAGTGGACGACTTATATCTTTGGAAAATTGGAACCGCCACTCCTTCTACATCTTTTAACACCGCCGCGACCTGGAGCTCAGCTTTCCCACCTCCACCACTTGTTAACTGGCACAAATCTGTTTGGTTCTCTGGTTCCATACCCAAGCATGCCTTTATAACATGGCTGATCTCCCTCAACAGACTCTCTACACGCGACAGGCTGGGGGAATGGGGTCTTGATGTTCCTTCCTCCTGCCTTCTCTGCTCGATGTTCGATGAGAATCGCCAACATCTGTTCTTTGATTGTGACTACTCAAAAGAGGTATGGTCTTTCTTCTCCTCCAAAGCCCATCTCACTCCACCTCTCTCGTTTGAAGATTGTTTGAGATGGATGAAAGACCCTACCACAGACAGAAATGTCAACCTCATCTTGAAGCTGGCTTTTCAAGCCTCCTGCTATGCTATTTGGAAAGAGCGTAACACTCGACTTCACTCGGCGGTATCACGTTCTGCTCAGTCACTAATTGCTGACATTAGGCTAACCATCAGAAGCAAACTGGATTCACTTTCCAGAGCTCAGCGAAACCTTCAAACCACTGTCTCCTTTTTGTCTACGTGGTTTGAAGTGTTTCATTAACCTTTCTGTTTGGTTCTTTTGTTTTTTAGGTTTGATCCTGATCGCTTGTGATCAGTTGTATCTGCGCTGTAAGCCTGCAAGGCTAAGTAATATATAAATTGGAATTAAAAAAAAAAAAAAAAAAAAAAAAAAAAAAAAAAAAAAAAGTAGATGTGTAATCTTTAATTGTTTACTCCAATCAGGGATTAGTTGCTTTGATTGGGCTATTTCCTGATTTTGTGACACATCACCATCATCATCACCTTATTTTATACGGCCAAGATTCAATCTTGAAACAAAACAAAAAAATTCAACTATTACTGATCTGATCATATATTTTCACCTCAAATTTGTCAGTCTCAAATTAGATTTGTAAAATATTTATATACATGAAAGAATTTAATAAAAATTATAACTCATATACGTAATACGTTGCTTTTTATTTTATTAAAATCTCTATTGAGTGGTGGTGCTGGTGTTATGTTAGTTAAGTAGCAAAGAAAAAGTATTGGCATAGAGGAGCCCCCTTAAAAGCCCTAAAGGGTAGACAATGAAATGAAATGATGCCCCTACCACTAACTTCAAATAAAATTCCCCCAAGAGGTTTTTTCTTCTCATTTTTCCTTGTTTACCACTCAAAGTCTATCTCTAAATCGCATCATTGGTTTTCAAATCATTTATTTAAATGACTATTAATGCTTTGATTATGCCCCCTGCCATCTGCTTAAGGCCAACTCGTTTTTTTCTAGCATTGAGCTGTTGTTTTTTTCTGGGAGCAGTGCCCAATCAAATTATTCTTTTGTAGTTTGTACCCATACGCATCTATTCCAATGAAACTCTAAAAAAAACAATCTCTCATTTGCCTAGTGTTGCCAAATTTACGTTGTCGCCACATAGTGATTCTTTAAATAATACACAACAGGACTTTCAGGAGGTGGTTTGTAGAGTATGTGTGTGTGTGTGTACTCTACAGCAAAAACATACCTAGTTCGTAGGAAAACTAAATTCAAGTTAGTGAAATACGTAACCAAGAGTTGTGCAGCATATTCCATACATAAAACTTTCTAATGTGGATAAAACCTTCCCGGAAAAACATACACTGTTTGATTAGCCTAATGGTTATCAAAATTACGAATTGACCAATCTTAGATAGTTTAAATAATATTTGTAAAAATTTAAAAAGGTTAAATCTATGAATTAGTTGTTTTCCGGTGACTTCCATAACATGACAGCAAGAACTACAAATGGTTTAGTAGGAGGAGATTTAAAGAAACGAACTTAAATCAATTAGATTAAAAAAACTCAAATAAGTTTCAAGAACACACGGAAAGCTCAACATGGTACATAAATCTCAGTACACAAACGCAAATAGGAAAATAAGAAAAAGGAGCTTTATAGACAAAAGCTCAAAACACAAACTCAGAAAGACCGCCGTGTCTGTTATGCTTGTTGGTAGAGATAATGATAACATTTATCATCGTAGGAAGCTGTTGGGTGGGAAATGTCTTAACGGGTTCTGTCGCAGCAGCTCTGTCTCTCTACAATTTTTATAAAAAAAAAAGTAAACATTATTAGATAATACACAAGGCATGATTGTTTGGTGAACGAATCAAAGAAGAGAGAGGAGCTTATGCTTACTTCTTAATCTCACGGCCATCATTAAGCGGCAGACCTTGTGATGACGATGATGAGGAGTTAGTTTCACTCTTCCTCTTCTCTCCTACCTCTCTGCAATTTCACAATCAGAAAAGTCAATAACAAAACATCTCTGCCTTGCTGCGAAAACTGTATTTTGTCTAACTTACTCTGTACATTCTTCTTCTTCTTCGTCCACAAAAACCTCAAAGGAAGAAGCAGAGGCTGCAGGAGTTCTCACAATGGGTTTCTGAGGAACCTACAAGAATTTATATATATATATATTTGCATGTAAGTAAACAGTTAGTTTTGTTTTTGAGGTTAGAGAAGAGTCAAAAACCTTGAATGTTTTCCATTTTCCAGGCAATGAATTGTTTTCTTTGTTCCTCTCTGCTCTGCCTCCAAGCATTAGCCAAGAACCATACTCTGGTTTTGACTTTTCTGAATCTGGATGATTCCCTTGTGTATTGTCTGTGTAGATAGATAAAGGTGCTTTGGATGAGCTGCACACATATCATTGTGAGTGAGTTGGAACAATAAGTTAGACTCTCAATGAAGTTTGTATATGCTTAAGCTTTAAAAAGAGAGAAAAAAAAAAACATAAATCCCTTACTGATTTGGCTTTGGTTTCTTGGCTTGTGGTCCTAACGCTTGCCTTCCTGTATCTACAAAAATAAAATCATTGTCATGTAAGAGAGCCTTATAAGAAAAAACCTTTCAGTGATTTCAAAAGGTAAAAGTAATTGCAACTTACTGTTATTATTATTATCTACCCTAGACAATACAGTGCCAAAGCTTCTTGACGGCATGTCATTATTCTCCTTAGGTTCCTGTTGGTAGTGTGGAAGGAAACATTTTTAAGTATCAAGTGGCAAAACCTTAGGAGCATTAAAGAAATATAGTAGAGGCTTAACTTACTTCATCAGCTGTTTTGGGTCTTCTCATAGTTCTCACCATGAATTTCTTGTAAGCATCATTCAACTTCTCCACAGGCTTTGCATTTCTGCAACCAAAAAGTTTCACACTTTTTTGAATCAGAACCATGTCATCAACAGAAGCTGCTGAAAATAAAGAACCAAAAGAATGGAAGAAGAAAGATTCACCTAGAGATTCCGAGATTGAATATCTCATTAGCCGTTTTGACCTTAGACTTGAACTCCATGTGCAAAGCATAAGCAATGTAGTACAAAGCGTGTGTCTTTCCAATCTCATTAACCTCTAAAAACTTGTAAATCACTTCCGCATCAGCGCAATGCTCAGCCTTTCCAAAAAAAAAAAAAAAACAGATTACCACTTTCGTTTAGTACTCTTTTCATACAAAGAAAGATCATTGAAGGAGCTAAAAAAGAGAGAGGGAAAGATTTACATATTCCAACCAAACTTTGAGATAACGAAGATCATCCTTGTAACGCTCAGAGTGCCAGAACTTGCGAACGCATTGCTCGTATATCACTAACAGTCCCGAGCACTCTCCTCCTGGTGGAAACGCCTCTTGTACCCATTTTATACACCTGAAATTAAATTAAAGCTCAGGTTTTGTTTCAATAAAAGTTGAATTTTTTTTTTCAAGAAACCAAGAACTCACTGGATCCATGGAGAGAGAGGGTCATCACCATCGTACTCATCGATATCCTCAATCAACTTCCTAATCAACGGACAAGAAACAGAGCACACACGATTAGATACTACAAACCCAGAGAACATTAGATGGCGAAAAGTTGAAAGCTTTTTTTTTTTTACCTCCGTTTCTCGAGGAGGGTCTTTCTTAACTGGTGGTCGGTGTGAGATTTGAGAGCGTGGTTGAGAAGACGGACATTGCGTCCTCTCTTTAGAGGACGGACGTTCTCCTTGAAAAGCTCCCACTCGTTTCCCGTCTCTTGCTTCGAAGCAAAGAACTCGGATTCTGGATCTGAGATCTCAACTCTGGTTTCCGCCATACCTTTCTTCTTCGGTGGAGATAGGTTTTTGAATTTTTTTTTTTTGCAGTGTTTGAAATCTTTTAGGGGAATATAGCCGTTGTTGGTTGCTCAGTGAAGGGCTTTCACTCCTTTGTGCCTTTGATATAAGCGCAGGCATATGAGGAGCGTGTAAACGGGCCCACTTTATACTGGGCTTCACTTATATGGGCCATGTTTTTTTTTTGATATAGGCGTTGGTACGTGATGTAGGAATTATGCTTGTTGCAAATAATTAAAGTGCTTTTGCTTAGATAATTTAAACTGCAGATGAGTTGAACTTTCCATTTGGAACACGGCGAGGACCGGTCCTGAGCCATGCCTAGTAAAACATTTGTTATAGATTCCCAAATTTTTTTTTAAAAATTACATAGATTTAAATCTCTAAAAAATATTTTTAGGCTTTCAAATTTGAAAAAAAAAAATTTTCTACATAGAAATAGTTTTAGACTCCCAAAATTTAAGGGTCGACCCTGAACATGGCGTTTGTAGCCGTGAGATACCACCGGGAACAGGTCCACTGTTGTAGCTTCATTGTTGTTTGATCGTATGGTCAGTTTCGGATACGCCAGCTCGAGAAGGCACAGAGGTGTCCGATCTGATAGTCTATGCTCATGTTCATTGGAAATGGCAATATATTGCTTCGATAGTTTTTTCTTCCCATTTTTAAATTTTTAGTAGATTTTCCTCAGTTTAGTTTTTTTTTTTTGCTAAAACATAATTGTGCGTAGTTGATATTTATTTTCAGTGACTGAAAATTTAGTTCATTGCCATCTTTTTTTTGATAACTTTCATTGGCATCTTTTTGATTTTTAATTTATGTATTAATTATTTTTAAGAAGATTGAATATGTGCTATTATTTTAGCAAAGAAAAAAATTACTATTATTATTAACCGTCAAAAAAAAGTTATTAGCAAAATTTTTGCAGATTTGCTATAAACAAATTGTCAAGTGTCACTAGTTTTTTTTCAAAACAACACCAATCAAATTTAAGAAGAAGATATAATCGTTTAGGGCTTACATTCTCTTTTATTCTTATATTTTGGTCAGGTACCTTCTTTTATTTACAAGCATAATTTACTAGGGTTTTGCCACAGGATTCACTTTGTCGGTCACAAGTTAATTTCCACAAGGGACACGATATATATATATATATATAAGCTCACTAATTCAGTATGCTAACTTAGGATGGCCAATCACATAATTGAAGGTTTCGTATAAAGTCTATACTTGTGGTTGGAATTGATTGTAACAACGTCGACCGACACGATTATAAAAAGATTCTGAACAACGTTGACAGCAAGAAAAACAAACTCAAAATAACAATAATATGACGAAAAATAACAATAAAGATACATGGTACCCCTCAGTTTTGCAATGTGACACATGGTCTCCTTTATTGACGTTTACGTTTGAAAAAATAAAGTGAAGTCTTAACTGTATTTAGCTATGATTATCAAACGGAATAAGCATGCAATCATATTCGCATTAAATTTACATATCTATACTATTAAAGCAGGATCCTATTGGTCTTTTTACTAAAATTACCCTTTTCTTTATTAACATTGCACATTTCATTAAGGGCAATCAAGTAATATCAATAACACATCTATATTGGGTCTTTCTTTTTGATTCAGCCCACTGCTCACATCAGATCTCTCTTGGGCTATTTGGGCCGATTAAGAAATCAGATCCAATTCTTATTTTTTTTTCCAAGTTCAAATAATTTATTTTCAACCATTCTTAATATTTTTTGTAGTGAAAAAAAATTAATCACTTAATTATTATGTTTTTTCTTTTTAATATAATTTAAGCATTCATAAAAAATTGAATTTTTTCATCGAAAAGTATAAATCTTTACTAAAATTATATAACTTTTTATTTAAAAAATTAACCACATAATAAAATTAATTTATCAGAGTTATACCAACTTAATTCATTAAAAAATAAAGTTTAATTTTCTAAACATAAATACTCATTAGACCTGGACGTTCGGGTACCCATTCGGGTATGGATCGGTTCTTTCGGGTATTGGATTTTTCGGGTTTTGAAATTAAATCTCATTCGGGTATTATAAAATTTCGGGTCGGATTCGAGTCGGATCTTTCCGGGTCCGGGTGGGTTCGGTTCTCATGCATAAGAACCTGAAAAATAACTAAATAACCAAAGTATCTAAAACGGGTTTGGTTATTTATACTCAAACTAACCAAAGTATTAGATTCAGTTCAAAATTTTGTATCCAAATTACTCAAAAATAACCAAAAATAACCAAAATATCCATTATATACAGTTTTTTTGGGTAAACTTTTATTCAACTTATCATATTTTATCCAAAAATACTCAAAGTACCAAAAATAACTACTATAATTAACTTATAATATTAATGTAAAATATTAAAATAATTATAAATATAACTATAACATATATTTTAGATATATATTCACATTTTGGATATTTTAGGGTACTCATTCGGTTCTCGGTTCGGATCAGGTTCGAGACCAGTTCTTCGGATATAGCAATTTAGAACTCATTCGGATATTTAACCCGGGTCAGATCGGGTTCAGGACCCTGATTTTCGGGTCGGTTTCGGGTTGGTTATTCGGGTCCGGATATTGTACTCAGGCCTATACTCATTTAAAATGAAACACGATAAAGAAATATAAAAAGCTTAAGTCTTTTATAAAAAAATAAATATATAAAAATATGACATTTACTATACTAAATATTTTTCAATTTAAAAAAATAAAGGAAAATAAACCCGCGCTTTGAAAGCGCGGGTCAAAATCTAGTGCTTGTTAATATTAAAACATAAAGCATACGTCCGTAGTACTCCTAAGTATCAGGAGTTCCATAATTAGACGAAAACATCATGTTTATAATCAATTCATAGATCATGAGACTCTAAACACTACATTAAAAGATATGTACTTATGACGAATGTTATATTTAACCCTTTTTGTTATGTTTGAGTTTAAACATGGCATCAACTTTTGACCTAGCTTTAATATTTTCTGAAACAAGAGATTCGTTGTCTAATCAAATACGTCAAATACTCTTTTCGGGTTTAAGATGCTAAGAGTTCACAATTCATTAAACTATCTCCTACATGGGTCTTTTTGATGTGCATCACTTGCAGCTTTCTCAGATTGATATGCAGAGCAAATTTTCGAAAGAACATGGATTAATGACTGACTGACTGACTCTCGAATTTGAACTTTCAATAATAGCAAGTCAGTAGATAGGCTAATCAAATATTAAACAAATATAACAAATAGATAACAAGCTGAATGTGTCACAAGAAAAAGAAAGATATAACAAGATGATCAACCAATACAGTTATAGATGATAACCTTTAACTGGTTAGACAACTAGCGTTTATAATGTCTATTTTTTCTCTTAGATAATTGTCGGTATGGAATTTTTATGTATAATCAGGGCTAGTGCTATATATACTGATACAATGCCTTGATTTAGAATGCAGTGGAAGTATTCAAGCCACATATCCATAACCCGTCATATATCGTGAATCACCATGGATTACTTATATAATTTTATCTTTTCGAAATTTAAAATTTCCAGCTCGTTTCTATATTTGACTCCGAATGATATTTGTACATGACATTATTTTCGAATTACTTTTAATTTTATTTAAAACTGAATTTGATATTTTCTTTTATGTTTATAAAATAATATTTTATTTAATATGAAAATAACATTCTTCTACCGTTCGAGCCTACAATCAACCACCCCATTTGAACGAAGGAGAAAACTACAATCAACCACCCCATTTGAACGAAGTCTCTGGTTTTTCATGTTATGACTTTGGAGTATATCTCACGTTTTATAAATCACTTGAAAATGAATAGGCAAATGTAACTCCCATATTTCAAATTATAATTGAAATATTTTCTATTAAAACGATTTTATAGATTTCATTTTCACTGTGAAGAGGACTCGAACATCCATTCCTTATAGCACAAATTTTTGAGTTTCACGCGTCTACCATTTCACCATCAAGACATTTTGAAAGTGAGTTTAGTTGCAATGATTTTAGAATCAGATAATTATTTTTAAGTTTTTTTCTTTTTTTTTTTGAGGAGAAGACAAGCAAGAACAAAAGAATACATATAAATGGCATTACAGTAACTGTTCAAAACTACAAACTATTACCGAATGCCCTTTAGAAAAAAAAACTATTAACGAAAGCCTTTAGTTGACGAAAAAGAAACGAAAACCTTATTTTAAACCATCTCTAAGGTTTCATTCTATTTTCTACTATAAAATATAGTGACTTTATAAGATAAATGGAGTTTATTTCAATGGTACTTTATTTTAAAGTAGAAAATAGAGTGATGAACAAAAAAACAACTTATTTTATATTTGGATTAAACCTATTTTTCACTCTATTATAGAGTGAAAAATAGAATACCATTAGAGTAATTTTTACTCTAAACTCTATTTGAAGTGAAAAATATAGTGAAATTGAAGATACCCTTAGTTTCATTTATACTTGGATCTTAAACATGGATGTGACCGTGGGACCTTCAATGTAATATTTCGACAACATACAAGGTGATTGCTATTATTGCTCACGAACTTCATGATTCATTTATTCGATTTAATAATTTTGAATTTGTCACATTGAACTATTGTCAGACTCAGGCTCTCAGGTATCAATACCTTTCTTTTGTAAATAGAATAAATGAAATGGTTGCCATATGATTTTCAGTATTTTTCTGTGAAATTTGTTTTTATCGCTACAAGTTTTCACATGTAATTTGGATTTTTTTGTCAAAAAAATGTAAAATTTGGATTATAAGTTTACAACATCATCGGTGAAACGGCAAACGGAGTATAATTATGTTTTTTTAATTGTATTTTTTTTTGGAACTATCAGTCATCAACACCATTCAATCTTTGAGTTTTGACTGTGCAATACATTTTTCAGTTAATTAGTCAGTACACCGGAATCTATTGAAAATAATTTACAAATCTTTCTTTTTTTTGCTTTTAACTGCAAATTAACTAACGTATACAAAATCTATCCCCATTTCTTTTTCCTCGAACTCTTTACACTTTTACTTTGTCACTCTTTTAAGTAACTTTCATTAGCTTTGGTTGGTAACAAACAACAAAAACAAATCATAAAAGTTAGCACCGTAACGCCAACCTGGCACAAGTAACGGGTCCCACAAAGGCGACCAACTGGGAGCCAGCACTGCGAAGACGACGATCCAACTTTACGATTAGGTGCGGTGTCGCTTTCGTAAATAACAAGAGATCCAAGGGGTTTTATAACAACAACAACCTCCACACACCACACCACACACTCTAGACAAATTAAACCACGAGGCTCGCTCTCCATAATCCAACGCCGTGTCGGCAAAGCTACTATTAGTCATCACTTCTCTCTGACGCTTGTCGTCACACTTTCTTTTTTAATTTAATTTATTCCCAAAGTCCAAACGGCGCGTTTTAATCTCACCGTCGCCGGCAAAAAAATGCGGAAGGAAATATCGCCGCCGGCGACCACCACCACCACCACCGCGAAACTCCTCGTCTACTTCGAGAAGAAGCCGCTAGTCGCCACATTGCTAGCTCTCTCCCTCGTCATGATTATCTGGAACCTTCCTCCTTACTACCACAGCCTCATCTCCACCGCTCGTCCCTGCTCCGCCGCCTCCTCCTCTCCCATCTCCCTCGCCACCACAACCGTACTCTCCTCCTCCTCCTCGCCTGAGAATTTCACCACCTCTCTCGCCGCAGCTACACAGGTCGATCCAACCCCCTCAGATCCGAACAAACGCGTCTTCCAACCGTTCGGAAACGCGGCGGCGCTTTTCGTCCTCATGGGAGCTTACCGCGGCGGACCAACGACGTTCGCCGTCGTCGGCCTCGCCTCGAAACCGATCCACGTCTTCGGGAAGCCGTGGTTCAAGTGCGAGTGGCTGTCCACCAACGGAACCTCCCTCCGAGCCAAAGCCGTCAAGATCCTACCGGACTGGGGATACGGGAGAGTCTACACCGTCGTCGTCGTCAACTGCACGTTCCCATCCAACCCCAACTCCGACAACTCCGGAGGCAAGCTCATGCTCAACGCCTACTACGACGAATCCCCCAAGCTCTTCGAAAGGTTCGCAACTCTGGAAGAACCCGCCGGATCTTACTCGCCGCCGCCGCAGCACCACCGTTACGACTACCTCTACTGCGGCTCATCGCTGTACGGCAACGTGAGCTCGTCGCGCATGAGGGAGTGGATGGCGTACCACGCCTGGTTCTTCGGAGACAGATCGCATTTCGTTTTCCACGACGCCGGCGGTGTTTCGCCGGAGGTCAGGGCGGTTCTCGAGCCGTGGATCCGTGCCGGGAGGGTGACGGTTCAGGACATTAGGGATCAGGCTAAGTACGATGGGTACTACTATAACCAGTTCTTGATCGTTAATGATTGTTTGCATCGGTATCGCCACGCTGCGGATTGGACATTCTTCTTTGATGTCGATGAGTACATTTATTTGCCTGATGGGAACACGCTTGAGTCTGTTCTCAAAGAGTTCTCGGGGTACACTCAGTTCACGATTGAGCAGAACCCGATGTCTAGTGTTCTTTGCTTAAACGACTCGACTCAAGATTATCCCAGGTAATGATTCTGATTGAGTTCTCACTTTGATTAGGGATGTGTCTGAAAAGGAACAAACAAACACACTTTTTGTTTTGTTTTTGTTTGGTGTGTTGGTTTTTATCAGGCAATGGGGATTTGAGAAGATGTTATTCAGGGAATCAAGAACAAACGTAAGACGTGACAGGAAATACGCGATCCAAGCCAAGAACGCGTTTGCTACAGGAGTTCACATGTCTGAAAACGTCGTAGGCAAAACGCTACACAAGACGGAGACGAAGATCCGTTATTACCATTACCACAACACTATAACGGTGCACGAGGAGCTTTGCAGAGAGATGTTGCCTGTTTCGGCCAAGGACAGCGTGACATTGTACAAGAAGCTTCCGTATGTGTATGACGAGAAGATGAAGAAGCTAGTTAACAGGGTTAAAGAGTTTGAGGAGAAGAAACTTGGGGCGGAAACTGTGAAGAATTTCTCATGACCAGACATGACTTTGATCCCCTCTTGTAAGCGTTTTGTCGATATAAGGTATAGTTGTTTCCGTTGTATCATCATTTTTCGTTTCTTGTTTGTCCTCTGTTACTATTCCATTAATAACTTTTTATATAATTTTAGTATTTTTTTTGAAACCCTTATGAATGTCAAATGACAAAGAATAGAACTTAGCAAAAATCAGAATAACTCAAAACCTTGGTCACATGAAATATATGACTGAGATAGTATAATGATGGGACACGTATAATACGGGCGCCTGTTATGTCATTCAATAATTGATTCAATGATAGTAACTAGTTGGGACAATATAAACATAAAATTATTAGATGACAATTAGTTTCCAGTGTGATGATTCATAACCAAGAGATATATAAGACAAAGGTCATGAAAAAGGAACAACCTGATGCTTTGTAGCTTCTGGTATGACACTTCTACTTGCAGGAAAGTTTATATTGCTTTAAATAATTTTCTCATGACCAGATGTAAATGGAAATCATTAAAAAGAGGATATGATTGAACAAAAATGAAGGACATAAGATGAACAGAATGAACTAGAAAACTTGGATAGATTCATCTCATTCATTCTTCATGAAAACAGGTTTATAAGCATGAACAATTCAACAACACCGACACTGGATATATACTAGCTCTTATATATAGTTACTGTTTTAACTGTTAATCCTGTGATTCACTTAAGTGGTTCTCAAGAATCGGCAACCTTAGGTGATTCGCTTACTACTCGTTCTTCCTCGTTTCTTGTTGTGTCTTCTTCCTGTGGGATCAAATTGCAGTGGATCGTGTGTGACACTGGTTTCTCTAGCTGAAACAGCCTGCAATGCCCCCACATGAACAACAAGTTTAACAAACAAGGGATCATAAGTTAACTATATCAACTAAACTTTATGTCTCCATTTCGTGACATCGTTTCAAGTTGTCTTTGGTAATTAGCATGCAAGATCAAACATATGTTTGCATTACGATGGATGTGGCAGTAAGAAACTCTTGATTGAAAATAGGAGTTAAAAGTAAACGAGATAACTTACGGATGCTTGCACAAGGTCGGACACTGAACAGTCAGTGCGTACTTGCAAGTGGATAGCTCAGTGAGAGAAGTGACCATAGCCCTGGTTTCTGCGCAGACAAACCTCACCTCGACTTCACGAGGCGTCCCTGTAAGATCACAGATGGTCCCATTGGTGAATATATGAGAATGATACCTGCAAAAAAAAAAACACCCATAATATAAACAGCCTTAAGGTTATGTGGAAAAGTAAAACCTTAGATTTATTTGTATACCTCTCTTTCATCGTAGAGGCATGAGATACATTTTGATTAAAAGCAGCAGTTGCCTCTGGGTCATAATTACCCAAAGAAAACTCTTGGACAATCTGCAGTGACAAAGAGTATTTCATAAAGCCAGCCAATAGAATAGAGAGAAAGCATAATAATAAACAAACCTTGGTGCCATCCTCAAGGTGTAGCTGCCTTACTGACTTCAGATGACAAAACTCATAGGACCACCAACCCTCTTGCTGCAACAAGAGCAAAAAAAAAAACCCGGTTCAGTTCCGGTTCAAAGAAACAGAGAAATGGTATGTGAAAACTCAAAAGGCCTTTAACTTACTTACGTACTTACCCTGAGAAGGCATTGGTCGTTGAGTGGTTGAAGGAGTTGATCAGGGGTCTTGAGCTTGAGCTGTTGTTGTTTATCAGTTTCCATCAACACAGTGCTGATGTTTTGCTGAGGAGAGGTCCATCCGGTACTAGATTCTTCCTCCTTTGGTAAGAAACATAAGAATCTACGTCCTTGCTTGTCATGCATCACCATAGATTCCAGATTATCACCCTATAATAGATAGATAGATAGATTGGATACTATTATACATCAAACGAACTCAGTGAGCCACGAAGATGTGAAGATTGGAGATTTGATTTGATTTTTTTTATATATACCGGGTGAAAAGGTGCATCTTCGGGGAGATACTCGATCGTGTACTTCGGCTCACGATTGTTTCGGCTGAATGTTCCTACTGTTCACATAGATTCATCCATAATCAAATTGAATTATCAAAATTGATCGGCAAGTTTAAGAGATGATTAGTGTAAGGAGTAACGTACCTAGATGAGCTGGAAAGATCTGATCAGACAAAACATGGGAGGAGATTGAAGAGAGTGAAATTATTAGCAGAGGTAATAAGATCTGCGTGATCCTCATCTTCGACGAAGATTCAGGAAGCCAATAGCAATGGAGGAGAGACGATGTTTGTTGACGATGAAGGGGAATCGCTCCTCTATTGTATTAGCTGCTTTTGTGATACTGGACCGTTTCAGTCCCGGCCCATTTAAATTTTGATTAACAATGGCCGCTTTAAATAAGCCCAGATTGTTTTTTTTAGACGCTAGCTCCTAGTCCAGGTAATATCAGATGGATTCAAAAAGACAGAGAGCACGAAACTGAGATGGAGTGGTGGAGAACATTAAATTCATCATCATTCTAGTAACAGAATATTGTTGGGGAAGTGGGGTTTAAGACGATAAATGTCAATTTGGCTACTTCCAAAACATGGAAAGGTTGGTGTTGTTGTAACTTGTAAGGTCCACCTGTGCTCTGGTGAAGAGGGCTTCCATGTCCTGACTCACTCATTGAGTCAGCTGTGCACTGTTTGTTAGACTTGGTATGTTGTAGTGTTTCATGGTGCTTTCAGAACCTTGAGTTTGTTCATAAATTGGAATATCCAGATTAATGCATTTTTATTAGGAAGTTTCTCCATCTTAATTTTTTTTTTTTAAACTGTGATGCAAAACTTCTTCTGATTTCAACATAAAAAAATAAGAGCGGTTATAGTTCAAGCCAAGAATTAGAACACAGGTTTGTAGAGTAACTCCATTGCGTTGATCGGGTGGCATTGTTTAATTATAGATCAAAAAAGATTTCAAATGCTTTCATAGCTCAGTTGGTTAGAGCACCCGTTTAGTAAGCGGGAGGTCTTGAGTTCAACTCTCAATGAAAGCATACTTAATTTTAGGTTCTATTTTGGCAACATAAAATAACTTCCTTTTTTAACAACGTATAATAACTTTCGAACAATATATCAAGAATCCCTCAAAATTTTGATTGGTGACAAAAGGACCCCGTTTCAAGTTATACTAACATTCAAACCTACTAACATTCAAACCAAGATTCAGCAGTCTGCAGTCTTCATTACAGACTACTAGATTCCAGTAGAAACATTTGTAGTCCGTAGGTGACAATCTTTTTTTTTTAATTGAAGTTTCGTAGGCAACGTACAGACTACAGAGACATAACTTCGGCTCCAAATACTGGTGTTTGTTTTCAGCAAAAAAAAATTACTAGGTTTTGTTTCAACTTTAAAGTAATTAGTTACTGTTATACTAAAATATAGCATCAAAGTCGTTGTAGTATAGTGGTAAGTATTCCCGCCTGTCACGCGGGTGACCCGGGTTCGATCCCGGCAACGGCGTATTTTTTCATTTCCTGCTATTTTTTTTCTAAACAAAAAATTTCCAGAAATTCGTCAGATCGTTCATCTTCCTCCATTTCCGATTCAAACCAATTAAAGAACCTGAACCAGTATAAACAAACAAAGCAAATTAACCTTTATGAGTGATAAAGTTGGCGTAGTGGATCCTGTAAGCGATAAACAAGTTTTTTCTGGACAAACTAAAATAATAAAACCATCTCAAAACCCACAGCAGAAAGCCCATAATCAGTGAAGGGCCCAAGTTGGTTCAACATATCGCTAGCTCTCTCTTACCGTGCTTGCCGCTTTTCTTACACCGGCTCTGTATCCTGCGCGGTCGTCACCATTTCACAACCGTCACCACCATTTCTCTCCTCCCCGCTGCTAGCTGACTTCGTAAGTCTCTGTATCGAACACGTATATGAATTAGCTAATTGTACATGTGTTTCAATGGTTCTGTTTCTGTAAATTATTCCTGCACACAATCTGTTCGATCAAATGCCTTAGATAGCCATGTGATATAAGACAGGACTTATCCCTCATTTTTGCATGACTGTCAGTGATCAAAGCCTGCGTCTTTAGAATTTACGGAAGAAGAAGCTAAGTGGGACAAATGAATAGCCTTAAACTTCCTATGCTTGGTGGTTAATAGCAGTCTTTCTCTTGGTATGGTTTCTCATGGTTCCTTCCTTGTCGAGTTCTTTTCTTTTCCAGTTTTTTGGTTCAATTATAGGTGTCTGACTCATTTAAAGTTGGAAAATCTTATGCTCAGGCTGCACTAAAGGAGTTGAAATATTCAATGATTAAAGCTCCTGCCGTGAAGGGTAAATTATGCTTTACTTTTTGTCATGCAAATGTGTAAAATACCATGGAGAAGTTTCATGTAGTTTCAAAAGAGTTGTCAGGGGCGGTGCTGGCCAAGGGATTTTTTGAAACTTGGGATATGATTGACTTGAGAAAAAGAATATGAATGAGTGTACTCTCTATCTTTTTTTTATTCAAGTTGTTGAAGTCTCATAAATGAAGATGATTGATTTTAAAATATACTAGGGGTTTAAGGGGCTGTTAGATTCAGCGTTAGGCTTAATGTGGCTCTCTCAGTAATTTGGATTTTGAACGTTGCTCCTTGTGTAACCAACAGCAATAAAGAAGAAAGTAGAGAGAGATATTTACGGAGCCGGAAGTATTGGCGTTTTCACTGAATTGGACAGGGAGGTAGAGAAAATTCCTCTATCTCGGCATCTTTTTGATATTTTAATATCTTTTACTACCATTAAGATTGATATCCGTTGGAAATTGTCAGAGTTTGGCAAGAAGACCGAAGCCTGGATTGGAAGAACACTGTGGTCTAGAAAAATCATCAGCAACGACCCTGTAAGTGATGTTTTCCTTGTCGTTTGGGATGATTTTCTTTCGACTTTTTGTTCCTTTCTAGTGTTCAAACCCTGTCACTCCGTTTCCGCAGGGACAAACAATGTTCAACATCAATCAAAGAAATGCATCCAACTACCTCTCAGACAGAACTCAACCCTGTCACGCGGAGTTCGACGTTGTTACACCAACTGACACGTCTCTCACAGCAAAGGAACCTCATGGCTGGACGTGCAGTTCATGCACAAATCATCAGAACTGGAGCATCGACATGCACCAGTCATGCCAATGTTCTGGTCAATCTCTACGCCAAATGCGGACACTTACCCAAAGCCCACTCCATCTTCAGTGCCATAATAAACAAGGATGTTGTATCCTGGAACAGTCTCATCACTGGATACTCCCAGCACGGCGGTCACTCCAGCTCCCGCACTGTTATGCAGCTGTTCCGAGAGATGAGAGCGCAAGATGTGCTACCAAACGCTTACACCCTTGCCGGGATTTTTAAGGCTGAATCAAGCGTTGGAAGTTGTACAGTTGGGAGGCAGGCTCACGCGCTTGTGGTCAAAATGTCAAGTTTTGGGGATATATATGTCGACACTTCGATGCTGGGCATGTACTGTAAAGCGGGCTTGGTTGAGGATGGACTTAAAGTCTTCGCCTTCATGCCCGAAAGAAACACCTACACGTGGTCTACCATGGTTTCTGGTTTTGCTACAAGAGGACGCGTTGAAGAGGCGATTAAAGTCTTCGGTCTGTTTCTTAGAGAAAAGGACGAAGAAAGTGATAGTGACTATGTCTTCACCGCGGTCCTTAGCTCGCTGGCTGCAACCGAATACGTAGACCTAGGCAGGCAAATCCATTGCGCCACGGTTAAAAATGGGTTGCTCGTGTTTGTAGCTGTGAGTAACGCGTTAGTAACCATGTATTCAAAGTGCGAGAGCTTGACTGAGGCATGCAAGATGTTTGACTCGTCTGATGACAGAAATGCGATTACATGGTCAGCAATGGTCACTGGTTATTCTCAGAACGGGGAATCAGTCGAAGCAGTAATGCTTTTCTCGAGAATGTTCTCTGCTGGAATCAAGCCCAGTGAATACACTATCGTTGGGGTTCTTAATGCGTGCAGTGACATTTGCTATGTAGAAGAAGGGAAACAGCTTCATTCTTTTTTGTTAAAGTTGGGATTTGAAAATCATTTATTTGCAACTACGGCTTTGGTTGACATGTATGCGAAAGCTGGTTGTCTAGAAGATGCCAGGAAAGGGTTTAACTGTCTACAAGAACGTGATGTTGCTCTCTGGACATCGATCATTAGCGGGTATGTCAAAAACTCAGACAACGAAGAGGCTCTGATTCTGTACTGCGGAATGAAAGCAGAAGGTATTATCCCAAATGAACCAACCATGGCAAGCGTTTTAAAAGCTTGCTCCTCTCTAGCTACCTTGGAGCTGGGGAAGCAAGTACATGGACACACAATCAAGCACGGGTTCAGTCTAGAAGTTCCAATCGGAAGCGCGCTCTCTACAATGTACTCAAAGTGCGGGAGTTTAGAAGATGGGAGCCTCGTCTTTCAAAGAACTCCTAATAAAGACGTTGTCTCTTGGAACGCGATGATCTCAGGCCTGTCACACAACGGACATGGAGACGAAGCGTTAGAGCTTTTTGAGGAGATGTTAGCGGTGGGAACAGAGCCGGATGATGTCACGTTCGTGAACGTTATATCAGCGTGTAGCCATAAAGGGTTTGTGGAGAGAGGCTGGTCTTATTTCAACAAGATGTCCGATCAGTTCGGGATTGTTACAAAGGTTGACCATTATGCGTGTATGGTTGATCTGCTGAGCCGTGCAGGACAGCTCAAAGAGGCAAAAGAGTTCATCGAATCAGCTAGTATCGACCACGGTATATGCCTTTGGAGGATACTACTAAGCGCGTGTAAGAACCATGGGAGCTGTGAACTAGGAGTTTACGCAGGAGAGAAGCTAATGGCTCTTGGATCGAGAGAGTCATCGACTTATGTGCAGTTGGCAAGCATTTACACGGCTTTAGGGAGGATGAGAGATGTGGAACGAGTTTGGGGACTCATGAGAGCGAACGGAGTGAGCAAAGACGTGGGTTGTAGTTGGATATCTGTGGAGAAACAGTGGCATAATTTTGTTGTGGGGGACACAATGCATCCGAGGGTTGAAGAGATAAAGGATTTGGTTGGGTTGGTGAGTAGACCGATGATGGAGGAAGGGTTCACAACTGTGTTGGATTCTTCTTATGTTGAAGAAGGAACACAGTTAGTTTTTTCATGAATACAAATGTTGTTGTATTCTTATAGGTTTTTAATTTAGGTGTAACATTTTGTGTGACAATTTATAACATATAGTTTGATGAAGTAGAAAATGGATACGACTTTTGATATAAATGGTTAATGAAGAGACAACCTAGTCAGAAACACTCTTAAAGTTCCGTGGCCAGTTTTGTGCTATTTCCTTGGACAAACGTTATTTACTTCTTTCGCAACTAATTTACTCTTGTTTTATTTTCCCAGATATGTTGTCTTTACACAAGAAGAAAAAAGGAGTTAACTTAGCTGAAGAAACATGTCCAAGACACATGATAAACAAGAGTTCCATTAGAAAGGAGTCCTTATGGAACATCATCGGGCCACCGAGAGGTTAAGCCTGGTCAAGGCGGTTGCAACCAACAAGCTAAGAAGTGAATCACTCATTAGAAACACAATCATGATTTCTGTTTTATTTACTCTTCAATGTGAATTTTTTTTCATGTTTTGAAATAATCAACTTTTTTTGTTTCTCTATCTTTTTTTATCCATTGTTAGGATTTTCTTTCATCAATACATAGATGTTGTGTCTAATAGAATTCGGCTATCTCGCCAGAAACTATACGCCAAATGTTCAATAGTATTAGCCTACATTAGATAAAGAATATTAATCCGTTCATACAGCTGAATATTTTGATAGAGTTTGAATATTCTATCACACGTGATTTGGTAAGATCTATTTTAGCACAAGTTGTGATGACCAAATAATTCTTTATCAAATTAGAAAATACATAAATTAACTTGAAGTCATTTCCATAACAACTAGCCATTTTAAAAACATGGCATTAAACTATTATTAAACTCTTAGATATGGCGACATGCATCTCCCTAACTTGATGAACCGTAGGAAAAGCAGATGGTATAAGCAACACTTTGATTAAGCTTTTGAATATAATGACCAACTGATCACTAAGAGACAGATATCAATCCTAGTCTAACTTTAATAGAAAGAACATATCAAAATCTCAACATATGTGTAACTAACTACCAGTGGTTGTTAGTCTTAGGCATCAAAGTTTCTATTTTTTTCATCATTAGCTATTTATACTTTTAAAAGCAATAAAAGTCAGTATATTAATAATTGCAAAACTAATATGCTTATTCCATCAAAGAGATGTCCAATCACCAACAACATTAGCTAACTAATAATACCATTTCATGATAAATCAAATCAAAGAGACAAATTATCGTGTCTAATTAGGTTTGCTAAACAAATTTGGTTTTGTTACCGGTTTTGGTTAAATTCATCCCCAGACCGGAAATAGTCGAACATAGCCGAAACATTAGATGAATCCAGGATAGTTATGACACGTGGATGGCGGGAATCTAATGCAGCTATTTTTTTATTTTTAAAAATCCGAGGAGATAGCGTGGATGAGATCTCAACCGTTGGATTTTTATCTAACGGTTGGGAACCGGTGGTGATTACCGCCCGGTCAAAGTGATGCTTAGCCGTTGATTGACAACACGTGTCGGTAAGAGAGAGACGAAGCAAGAGGATTGATTACCTGTAATCGCCGGTGGCCAACAAAATACCAAATTCTTCATCTTTCTCTCTCTTTCTCTCTCAGAGAAACCTTTCTGAGATTGCTTTTCGTCAATTATCTTCTTTCTTCTTTCTTCTTTCTTCTTTCTTCTTTCTTCTTCTTCAAAGCTGCAACCTTCTTGTTCTGGGGGTTTAGAGAATTCCTTCAAGAGGATCATCATTGGCATCTGTGAGATAATAATAATCTCAGAGCTTCTTCTGTGTGGTAATAATATTCTTAATTTCCTGAATCATCTACCTGCTTCGGGATTTACGAGAATTCACGAGGTGGGGTTTTGTTGAATTAAGCTTCAGGGAAACAGGGTTTTGGTTATATTTGATCTCACTTGACAAAAAATAGAAAAAGGTTTCACCTTTGAGTAGCTAATTCTTGACCCTTTTGTGAGCTTGATTTGGTGCTTCGTTAAGGTTGTACAAGCTTGGATTGTTGGTGTGTGTGTGTTATTGAAGTCCTTCACTTTCTTCATTTGTTGAGTCTGATCCTTGCATGCTGGTCTTTGTTGATCTGTAGATCTAGTGGGAACAAGAGAAATCGTTGGAAAGCAACAGCCCTCTTACTTGGAAAACACACACACACACACACACAAGAGTGTTTTTGTATGACTGGTATGGATTTTTCACCTTTGATAACGGTTCTAGAAAGCGATTTCAACATGGACAGTGCTTCTACAACAGAAACTGATACTTTAGATGACACTAAGCAAATGAGCAAAGGAAAACCTCCCAGGCACCTATCTGCTCTGCATCATATAACAAGCACTACCACTAGTAGTAGGCTTCAGGTTGCAGTCACTGCGGTAATCTTTTATATACGCTCCACAGTTTCTGGATTTGTCTTTTTTTGCAAAATTGGGATTCAAAATGGTTTCTGTTTGTGTGCAGGATTTGGATGTTTGCAAGTCACCTGATGAAAAATCAGTTTTTTTGCCTGTATACCGATCAGGAAGCTGTGCTGAACAAGGTGCGAAACAGTTCATGGAAGATGAACACATTTGCATCGATGATCTTGGTCCATCTCTTGATTCCTCATCTCTTTCAGCCTTCTATGGGGTGAGTGTATCTTCAAACCGTACCTAAAGAAAGCATAGATGCAGCAGCTCATAAGACTATAGTTCATTAATTTCTAAAAGTAGTTTGGACGTTGTTGATATTGACCTTTTTGGCAGGTGTTTGACGGCCATGGTGGCACAGATGCATCACTGTTTGTTAGAAAGAACATACTGAGATTCATTGTAGACGACTCTTACTTCCCACTATGTGTCAACAAGGCAATTAAGAATGCTTTCTTGAAAGCTGATTACCAATTTGCAGACGATTCTTCTCTTGACATCTCTTCTGGGACCACTGCGCTTACAGCTTTGATTTTTGGAAGGTAAGGGACATCTTCTCTTGACATCTCTTTACTTTGATTTGAATTTGAATAGAGTTTGCTACTTTCTTTCTTTAACAGGAGGTTGATAGTTGCAAACGCCGGTGATTGCCGAGCAGTGCTCGGCAGAAGAGGCAGAGCAATAGAGTTATCCAAAGACCACAAACCAAACTGCATCACCGAGAAAACAAGAATAGAAAAATTAGGTGGAGTTGTGTACGACGGCTACCTCAACGGTCAACTATCGGTCGCACGTGCCATAGGAGACTGGCACATGAAAGGCCCCAAAGGCTCCTCCGACTGTCCTCTAACCCCAGAGCCAGAGCTGCGAGAGGCGGAGCTTAGCGAAGACGACGAGTTCTTGATAATGGGATGCGACGGTCTGTGGGATGTGATGAGCAGTCAGTGCGCGGTGACGATCGCGAGGAAGGAGCTGATGATTCATAACGATCCGGAGAGATGCTGTAGAGAGCTTGTCAGGGAGGCTCTTAAACGGAACACGTGTGATAATTTGACTGTCATTGTTGTGTGCTTCTCACCTGATCCTCCGCAGAGGATAGAGGTACGAGTGGAGTCACGGGTGAGGCGGAGCATATCTGCGGAAGGGTTGAATCTACTTAAAGGCGTGCTTGATGGCTAACCCCGTGAGTATGTTACTTTGTGAGAGGCTATTGCCGTGTTAGAGAGTGTTACAGGTTGACCATGTTGTGTATCCGAGTATGTTGTTGTTGTTTACCTATTATTAGCATTCAAGGTTCATTGAGATTTTAGATGGATGCATGTACTGTACTATACCCTTTTTGTAAATATATTTTACTTTTTAAAAATATATAAAATTTTCTTCATTCAGTTATAGGCTCAAATCCAAGGGATGTTCCATCAATTATCTGACAAGTTTGTATTGTTACAGTTGAAGCTAGAAAGATTGTACGGACAAAGCCCATTTTCTATGTCTTGTTTGAGAGAACCCATCTTCTCTTTCTTCTCAATGCTTCTTACAATAGGCTTCATCTTATTGCTTGTATGTATAGCCCAATTTTATGTCCCCGACTTGTTTTAAGTTACCAAGTGGTCAGGGCGTGTTGTGTAATCTCTGTCTTCATCTTTATATGCTGATTGGTTTAATTGGTTGGTTGTCTTAACCGATCACGATGGATACACTAACCGTTGAATAATAAATTAACAAATATAATATCAATACATTTAAAACACTGTGCATGATTCAAAAACACTGATTACAAATCCTATTGAACTCACAATACTTCCTAACACCAACTTTCATTTGATAAGATGGAATTGTCATCAGCTAGTTTGGTTGAAGAATTTAATTTCAATTAATCTTTTGTGCATGAAATTTTTTAGGATTTAAGTATTTATAAAATTGTTTCCCTAGATGAAGGGACATGTAGAATATATTGTCATCATTAATTAAACAACTATCATCCATCAATACATAAAAAATCCTAAATTGACTTGCATCGATTATGAGTATAGTACGTACGTCTTATGGAACGACTATACCTTATTAAGTTGGTTTCTTGATATGAGAACATAGCAATAAGATAATACTAAGTAAGTGATAACGCCACATAATGAATGCATGCAGCTTTCTAATCCAACGACAACACATAAAGGGAAACATAACTAAAATTTAAAGTATGCTTGTAGAAGA
This sequence comes from Raphanus sativus, assembly GCF_000801105.2. Lineage (NCBI taxonomy): Eukaryota > Viridiplantae > Streptophyta > Magnoliopsida > Brassicales > Brassicaceae > Raphanus > Raphanus sativus. The sequence continues at coordinate 48,171,590 of NC_079516.1, forward strand.
ATAGTGTCGGAGGTTTTGAGATTATTCTTCTACAATAACATTTCACTGCAGCTGCTGGATCAAGGTGTGTTGCAGTCTCTATCACTCTCTCCATTTCCTATGGTGATCCGTTAATCGATTGGTTGTTTCGACCGATTAATTAGAATGTGTACGAGACATCTTTCTTTATCTCCCAAGTCATCTTCATCTCTTCTATCATGTTCATGTCCCAGACTCCCAAAAGGTTATCTTTCATCCACCAGGCCTAAATCCTAATTCCTAAATGCATTTTTTCACTCTTTACATCGATGGTTAATGCGTTTTAGCCCCTTAACCTCAGATCCGGTCATGCTAGCTTTTGAACAGAAGAGTCATAATAGGCATATATATACGTACCACTGAAGCATTGGTATGCTATTTTCTTCTTTTATGAATACTAACATCCTTCACGCTTTTACCATCCTCTACTTTAGGTATATGCTCTTGTTGATTCAACGAAGACGAGGAAGAGGACATATTCATTGAAAAGTTGGCAACTGAATCGATATTTGCGGAATCAAACTGGCCATATCGATCAAGAAGTATGTCAGGAGCAATAGCTGGAGGTGGCATTACGGTGATGCGGTCATGGGAAGTATCGGTCGATGGATAGGGACGAGTGGAGTTGGTAAGAATGTGCTCGGGGAAGTTAAGCTTGGCCTTATGACCTCTAAACTCAAATGCAGCTTTATCATAAGCTAAGGCTGCTGCTTCTGCAGTGTCGAACGTGCCAAGCCACACGCGAGATGCCTTGCTCGGGTCACGGATCTCGGCTGCCCATTTTCCCCACGGTCTTTGTCTCACACCTCTATAGTTTCGTTGTCTCGCATTACTTTGTTCTGAAAATTATATGAAAATTGTAAGTTCACTCTTGTGGTAAAGGTGACATAATTAAATTAGATCTTTGCGTGATGAAATTACACATGCTGTGATCTAGGAGAAGACAACGTTATATCACATGTTATTTCTCGCTTTTACAAAACATAATATGCCGGTGTTAAAGGCATTTGTTAAAGATTCTAAGCTGTGTTTGGATCATATGATATGATCATTAATTAATTCTACATGACTATATCTCTTCTGAAACCCGGTAATTAATCTCCATTACAACTTTTTAAGTATCTCTTTTGATATTTTACTATAACTAAGTTCAACCATTTATAATACCTAATCCCTATGTTACAAGCTTAAAATACAGTCTGGTTAATAATTTAAATCAAAACATGACCGTGGCAACCAATCGTGGCCTGGCTTGTGAGAGGTAGCAATCGAACTAACCAAACATCTATATCTAGAGACCTAATATCTAGAGATCATTTTATTCGGGCTATTTGGAAAATTAAAGAGGGACTTAACCTTAAGAAAATCAAACCAGAACATTTATAAAAATGCATTGAGTTCTAACAAATGAGCTACATACAAGACTGATAGTTCAATATATGAATTCTCCATTTGATCAAGGCCAAGGTGCAGACATTACCAATGTCAAAAAATTCAAGATAAATTAAATTATCCTATCTCCAAGTTTGTGAAAATATAATATTCAATGAAAAAGAGAAAACAAAGGCTATATGTTTTGTAATTAGAATTATAAGAAAATCTATATGTATAGTAATTATAATTGTAATTACCTTGAGGAGTAAGAGATGAAGATTGATTTACGGATGGTGGGGTGGGTTGATCTGTGAGTTCAGAAACAAAAGCAGACACATCAGATTCTGACAAAGTTGAGCAAGAACCCAACTCTTCTTTCTCTTCTGTTTTTCCGGCCATTGATTCCGGTGAAAGAGGTCTCTTCCCACTATGCATCTTCCGAGGATATAACGCTTTTTTTGTAGTCAAAGATAGATTTGGGTACAAGCAAAAAGTACAGCAAAGATGGCTAATCCCTTTGTCTATGTTATATATAGATATAGACTCACACGCATGTATTTGTTGACCAGTATATACCAGTATATATAGAGAGAGGATTGTATATAACTTTTTCAACTTAATAATAATTATAAGGTATGTATTGCACCAAAAAGGTTTGTACATTTTGTCATAACTGATAAGTGATAACACACATTTTTTGTTCGATACATTTGAATAATTCTTTGAATCTCTCTTTATGGATAGGACTCACCATCGAGTCCAATCTTATTCTTACGTGTCATAAGATTAACTCAAAGTATAAGCCTTATAAAAGACCCATATTTTTTTTTTTGAAGAACATAAAAGACCCATATTGTAAGCCTTTTTTAAAAAACATAATATTGTAATTTATTTTTGTTATTAACACAACAAATAACTACTATTTCACTGATTTATTGATAAGAAGAAACAATATTCCGACATTGTTTTTTTTTTTGGTAATCATGTTAAATATTCCGACATTGTTTCATGAAATGAATTCGTTTTTTTTTTCAACGGTCAAGATGCTCCAAAACGATCTGAGATTCGTTCATTTGTGATTATCTGTTTGGTAAACATCATCACACGCTATTTATTTGCACATCATGGATCCCTACGAACAGGTACACTAAGTCACTTACGTAAAATCTGACAAAAGCTAAGAGCATGTGCATTGCAGACTCTTAACACTAGATCTTAGTGTAATGAACTATTTAATTAAATGAAAAAGGAAGGATATAATTAAGGGCTGTTGCTTAATTAAGCGTTGAAATTACGAAGCTTGTGGGACGCGTGGCGATAAAAGATAGGATGGATGTTTTTAGAGAAAAGAAAACTGTTTCTTTTTTCTTTGTCTCTTCGAGACGTGGATTCATCAGTGAATGAAGGATGAAAAGGAAATTGGTGGATGGAGGATGAATCTCATCAGTGGAGGATGAATCTCATCAGTGGTTTTGGTCGATGTCGGAGATTTATGGGTGGTTCTCGGTCGCTCTCCTTGTCGATTCGGTGTCTGTTCTCATGGATTTTCGCTGGCTCCTCGCGGTGGCGATCGTCGAAGAATCACGGTGGCTATCCTGGACAGATAAAATTTGTGGGTGTACCCGATGGTGAAAATCGGCGGTAGTGATTGCAATCGAAAGGTAAACTTCTTTTTTTTTTAATTTCTCTGTCTTTGCATGTCTTTGATTTTAGTTATTTGTGTTCTTGTGTATTGTTTGATTCAATTTCAATATTTTTTTATAAATTTCTGTGTCTTTGCAAGAAGGAACCGAAGCAAGAAAGAACTTCAATCAACACTGGTTCAGAGGAGAGGAGAAGCTGCTCTGTTCACGTTATGTACCATGGAGATAAAGGTAAATCCAAAGTTCTCTTTGATCTTTTAGGTTGATTAATTAATTCGTGATTGATCTTCTAGGTTGAGTAATAAATGTTTAGGTTAGTTTATCGTTATGTTAGTAATAAATAGAACTTATGGTTGGAGTTTAGTGATAGTGTAGAGTGATGAATGAGTATAGATATCTGTCCTGTCTGTGATGAATGTGTCAAGTGAAGCTGTGTTAAATGTGTGTAGTTAAATGTCAAGTCGTCTTCCTCTATTAAACTCGTTGCTGCTTCTCTTCTTTTATTAGAAACACATTCTCTCCGATCTTCTCTTCCATCTAAACACCTTCATTCTTCTTCTTCTTTTTTTTTCTCTGTTGTTTCACACATTCAGATATGGATTATAATCCATATACGAGTGGGTATAATTACACTGATCTTCTTCTGAGTCAACAAACTGTTATTGGTTCATCAGAAGTTCCTGCATCTTCTTCTCAACAGAACCCAGATTGCAACCACACAGAGAGCCCTGTAGAGCGCCGAGAACGCAGGAAATGGACGGTCTCAGATGACATTTTGCTCATCAGTGCATGGTTAAACACGAGCAAAGACCCAATCACGGGTAATGAGCAAAGAGCAGGCGCTTTCTGGGGAAGAATATCAGCCTACTTTGAGGCAAACCATGCAGAGTTCCAACGGAGAGAGTCGTTGCACTGTAAGCACCGGTGGCAGAAGATCAACGAAGGTGTGTGCAGGTTCTGTGGCTCGTATGATGCTGCAGTAAGGGCGAAGACCAGTGGGCAAAATGATACTGATGTTCTGAAGATCGCGAATGACATCTACTTCAATAGATATAAGAAGAAGTTCAACCTTGATCATGCGTGGAGGGAGTTGCGCTATGACCAGAAATGGTGCTCTGTTTCAAGCTCTAAAGAAGTTGGAAGCTCAAAGAAGAGGAAGCTTGACGACGGTACACAATCAGAAACATCTCAAGCGACTGAAAGCAAGACGTCCGAGTGTCACACTCGTCCCCCGGGTGTGAAGGCAGCAAAGGCAGCTAAGGCACGTGGTAAGAAGCCTGAGGGGAAGGACCTCGATGGGTATCAGAAAATGTGGTCCATTAGGAAGGAGGACATGGCCATGAAAGAAAAGCTTTACAAGATGTCTCTGCTGGACAATCTTATTGCAAAAAAAGATACACTGTCCGAGAGTGAGGAAGGTCTAAAGGATAAGCTGATTGCGGAGTTGTACTCTGCTTGAGTTTAGGTTCCTTTGTCTGTTTGAGTCCAGGTTCTGTTTGAGTTCACTTTCTGTTTTATGTTATGTTTTATGTTTTTGTTTCATGTTTTTGTTTCATGTTTCTGTGTCATGTTGTATTTCATATGTTTGTTTCATGTTCTGTTATGACAATGTTAATGTTGATTAAATGTTATTATTTGTGACCACAACCACAAAGCTTATGACCACAACCACAAAGCTTATGACCACAACCATAAATCGATAACTTGATCATTAAGTTATTCAAGCTTATCAACATGTTTCATGTTCTCTTTTATGTTTCTGTGTTCATGTTCCTTAAATTAAAATTATTGATGCTAAATGAAATAATGTTTCTGATGCAGGTGACAGTTACAGGTTTGTGGATTGAGAAAGGTCACGGGCTGATGAGAGCAAAGGCAGAGAGCAAAGGCAGAGGAGTGTGTCACAGACTGATATATTGTGTTGTATTTGTCATGAGTGTGTCACGGGTTGTATGTCTATGAGTTTTGTTTTATTTGTATTATTTGTATGGGTGTGTCACGGGTTTGTGTTTCATTGTCTCACCAATTCAACATATATTGCATCAGACACAAACGAGTTCTCACCATTCTCATTTTTCTCCATTTTCTTTCAAAAATAATTGCTCAATCTCATCTTCACCACTTTCAGAAAAAAAAAACTTATCATTTTATGGCATCTTCTTCTCATATAAATTTTCAAGGATCATTTGATGAAGAGTTCGATCAAGCATTTGATCAATATTTTGATCAAGCATTCGATCAATATTTCGATCAAACATTTGAGAATTTCGATCAAGAAGATGAAAGGATGCCAAGAGAAAAACGAGGTTTTATCGAAAGAAATCGTGAAGAGGGCCATATCCAGTTATGGAATGACTATTTCAGTGACACTCCAACATATCCTCAACATCTATTCAGACGACGATTTAGAATGAGCAAGCAATTGTTTATTTATATTGTTGATCGCCTCTCCAATGAAGTTGAATTCTTTCGTCAAAAGAGGGACGGTCTCGGAAGGCTTGGTCTCTCTACACTTCAAAAATGTACGGCAGCTATTCGTGTGTTGGCATATGGTTCTGCGTTTGATGCGGTCGACGAATACCTCAGGCTCGGTGGAAGCACTACTCGGTTATGTCTGCAAAATTTTGTGGAAGCAATAATAAATTTGTTCGGCGATGAGTACTTAAGAAGACCAACACCGGAAGATCTTCAACGTCTACTTCATGTTGGACAGCATCGTGGCTTTCCCGGGATGATAGGAAGCATCGATTGTATGCATTGGAAGTGGAAGAATTGTCCAACCGCTTGGAAAGGGGAATTTTCTCGTGGTTCGGATAAACCCACAGTCGTTTTAGAGGCGGTTGCTTCATATGATCTCTGGATATGGCATGCGTTTTTTGGACTTCCAGGTACCTTAAATGATATTAATGTCCTTGATCGTTCACCTGTTTTTGATGACATAATAAATGGTCAAGCCCCGCAAGTGAATTTCTCGGTCAATGGAAGAGTGTACCATTTGGCTTATTATCTAACCGATGGTATTTATCCAAAATGGGCAACTTTTATCCAATCTATTTCACTTCCACAAGGGCTAAAAGCAAGATTATTTGCGAAACGTCAAGAAGCTGCCCGAAAAGATGTCGAGCGTGCTTTCGGAGTTTTGCAAGCTCGATTTGCCATAATTAAAAATCCAGCACGTTCTTGGGATAAAGTCAAGATTGGAAAGATAATGAGAGCATGTATCATACTCCATAATATGATAGTAGAAGACGAACGAGATGAATCCACTACAAATTGGGAAGATAATGTGACCACGAATCAATTTGATGTTTCGGATTTCCAACAAGGAGAAGGCAACGGAAGTTCACATGTCAATCTCGGCTTTTCTCATATTGCCAACAGTATGGATGTGGAAAATGACATTCGTAATAGAAAAGTGCATCAAAAACTGAAAGCTGATTTGGTTGAACATCTATGGAATAAATTTGGTCGTGATGAAGACAACAACTGAGCTTCGATGCCTCTTTGAAATTATTATCGTTTATTTTTATAATCTTTATTTTTATGTTTTTATGTTAAAATCTATGTTTAAAATGTTATGTTTCATTCTGTTTTATTTAATAAATAAATTTAATATACTTAAAAAAATATGTTTAAAAACAAATTTAATATTTTTTATTGTTAAGCAATTTAATTAAGCAACTACCATTGCACTATTATAATTAGGTGTTTCTTAACTAAGTTGCTTATCTTAATTTTAATTGTTAAAAATTCATTAATGGCCCACTTAAGCAACACTTAAGGGTGTTAGCAATGCACATGCTCTAATATTGCTAAAGATTAAGGACACTTCGTGGAAGTCCGGTCATGAAGTCGTACACTGGCGGATAAGTAGACAACAAATAACACTAGTTAAGTACATATTCCACACATAGATAAGCGGTTTATTTTTTGATCTTCTGAATCATTTTAGAGCTTTCAACCAAATATCGTGATCTCATCTTTATCATTTTAGAAATTAAAACACCACATCATTGATTGAAACTTTCAGTTTCCTGACTGTTCATGAGATTTGAACTCTATCTGCGATGAGACTAGAAGAAAAGTTCAGTTTCTATTCGCTATATGATATATACAGTTTTGCTGAATATACTCCCCGCACTCCTTTATAAAAAAACTATAACAGAATATGCAATGAATCTCTTTAAATATATTCTAAGTGTGTTTTCTAATGTATCATAAGCAGTTTTGGACGGTTCGTGCCATTTTAATATATAATTATATATATGGTTGAGGGATTATCTGTTTCTTTTTGGGGTAGAATCTTGTCATTGCATGCATGATGTCAATAAATAATTTGTCAATCATCTGAAAACTTGCGGTTGAACAAAAAACTTCATATTCAAACGCTAAACAAACAAAAGAAAACATAACATGAACTTTAATTAACTGCGCTATTAAATCTAAATCATTGGACCGATAGTTAGAATCTCAAAGTGTCAAATATAATATTGTTTTGAAGACCAAGATGACGTATGTGCTTACATAAATCGTGGTCAACCTTGAATATTATAGTCAGAGCAGACTTCGCACGAACAAATCAACTCCAACACATACCGTCATTTAAATAATTGCCACAAGGTTAATGATTATCCTTGGACAACTTTGACCTAGTATTAAAGTTCAAGAAAAACTTTGACTTACTATTATATTGATATTTGTAAATTATCTCTTTTTTTGTCATCTGATGGTTTAAACTAAAAACATGAATTTTTTTACCGAAGGCGACGGAGCCATAAACGGGCAAAGATCCCAGACGAAACTACAAAGGCATGAATAAAACCTAAGGGTGGATTACTCTTAAGTCTTAACCTTAGAAACTTATATTAAAGAACTGAAATAGATGTCCTGTTAAATTATAACTTTTTACTTTAGTAATTAATATGGAAATTATTTAATTATATATGTTTGACAAGGTGGATGAAAAAATCATATTTTGCAAATTTAGAACATCTCCAACCAATTATTATTTTCATTTCTGAAAGCATATGATTGAGGAAATAAGCTCCAATCCATCTATATTTTTTTTTCTAAATAAAAATTGCTATTTTTTTCTATTTACAGAGATAACATTCTTGTGTTATAGAGTCTTACTTTATTTACAAAATAATCCTTCAATTTTCAAATTTTATAACTATAACCCAAAACAACTATTTTTTTAGAAAATATTTTTTAATAAACATAGAATCACACTTTTATTTATATAGTAGTTTTTAAAGAGACTTTACTTTATATTAATTCATAATTTTATGAAAATCTTGTAAAAGTTAAAAAATTATATAGGCTTTAATTGCAACTTTCATAAATACAAACCATTTGTTGCAAAATTTAAGTAAATTCTTTAAAAAAAAAAATTAGGGACAAAAATAGATGAATACATTTGAAGAGAAACAAACTCAAGTTTCAGAATTATTTTATTTTAAGCTAAAAAAAAATATATTGAAAATGGTCTCAGAGTAATTAATCGAATGCTATTCAATTAAATAAAGACATTGCTGCAACAAAAAAAAAAGAAAGATAAAGTACGTGTGGTAATCCAAGTTACTCCAACAAACAATTTTAACTCTTAACTTTCTAGTCCAATCACGTTGATCGAGACAAAAAAACTTTTGTTGGGAGTAAATTGTGCTAGGATCTATTGGTTTACAGTAGAAGTAGAGAGTGGTAACCCAAGTCCACCTCTTTGGCAATCAGTACAATTGCGATTTTGGTCACCAATATCTTCTGTATATTATCAAATCGCAAATAGTTGCTAGTTTTAACAAATGAAAATGGAAAAATAGTTATAAGAATATTATAATGTTGTTGGTAAAGTTAGGCAAAGGCTGGGCGTAACGGTCGACGTTACTATACTAGCAGGAGAGATTTGAAGATGAAATTGGAATGTTTTGGGATCGTTTTGATTCCAAGCTTCATTACCTCGTGCTGTCTCGTGCACCAATAGAATCTATCTATGCCCCAGTGGACACTTCTTACATATGTTGTTGTTAATGTTGTTCATGGTTATGTCTTGGTGACAGTCGTAAACATATTTTCTTTGATGGTGTCATGTAGTTTCTAATGCAAGTAATAAACAGAATCAGCACTAAATAATTCAAAAGTCAAGTTTTCAACTATCCCACTTGCTACTGCTTCCTTCAACTATCAAACTACAAAACATAAAAGACATAACATGCGTCTAAACTCTAAACCCATGATATCACTTGAGACTCTATCCCAAAAGGTAAACGTGACACGGAAACTTCAAGAACAAACACAGACCCTAGCGGAGCTCAGTTTATATAGACAGTGTCACTATGTCTTGGAGGTCTATCAGGAACGGTCCCCGGTTTGACTCTGGACGCTTCATGCCTAGCCAGCTCTGGAGGCACCGCACTGTTGTTCTGAACAAGCATCTGCTTCAGTTCATAGAACACTTCAGTATCATGAAGAGTCAGGAACGAAGTAGCAACACCGCTTTTCCCAGCACGTCCTGTACGTCCAATACGATGCGTATACGTCGATATTTGTTTAGGCATGTCATAGTTTATGACATGAGCCACGTCTGGAATATCGATTCCACGTCCTACAACATCTGTTGCAACAAGAACGTTGTATCTCTTCGCTCTGAACCCTTCTAAGCTGATCTCTCTCTGCTCTTGAGACTTCCCACCGTGTAAAGTCGTGACGCGGTACCCTGCCTTGTCCAGATTCTTAGCAATGGAGTCGCAGTTTTTCTTTGTGTTGACAAAGACAATGGCGGTTTTGTCGGCGAGCTCATCGAGCAGTTTCTGCAACCTGAAGGACTTGTCAGATTCTTTCATCATGAACACGTGCTGAGTAATCAAATCCGTGGCCTTTCCTGCAGTACCAATGGTGACAACAACAGGGTTCCTCAAGTACTTCCTAGCTAGCCGCTCTACACCAGGAGGCATTGTAGCACTGAACATATACGTTGTTCTGTAAATCTTCTTCTCGTCAAGCTCCTCTTCTTCGTTCTCGGGTTTCAAGTTACTCGAAGGCATCGCATCTAACACACCAGCAACCTGAGGTTCAAACCCCATGTCTATCATCCGATCCGCCTCATCAAGAACCACGTAGTTACACTGGTTCAACACAGCATACCGCCTCTCAAGACAATCAATCAAACGACCAGGAGTGGCGATCACAATCTCGCACCCTTGCGTTATCTTCAACCCTTGCTCCTCAATGGACTGACCACCCACAATAGAAGTCACCCTAAAGCCTAGATAATGCGCAAACTTAACAGTTTCCTCCTCAATCTGCTGAGCAAGCTCCCTAGTAGGTGCCATAACCACAGCGTAAGGACCCTCCGTTTCGTTCTCCTCGCTCATAGGCGGTAACCTAGATATGTAAGCTAACATGGGCAGCACAAAAGCAGCAGTCTTTCCAGAACCAGTCTCCGCAATGCCGATAACGTCACGCTGTTGCAGCCCAAGCGGTATAGCTGCCATCTGGATAGGAGAAGGCTTCTCGTATCCAGCTCTCTCCACAGCTTTCAAAAGCTCGGAAGTCAGTTTGCTCTCCTCCCAGCTCCTCATCGGACGAGGGATCCTAGAGCCTTTGTAAGAGATGTTGTAGTCTTCTCTGAAGATACGCCAATCCCTCTCGCTCATCTCCTCCAGCCTCTTATTAGTCCAATGCCTATCAACCCTCATGTCGAACGAGTCGTACGCGTCAGCAGCTTCTTCTCTCACCTTCTGAGCAGCTGCCTCTTCGGGTCTCTCCGCCACGCCGTCCTTCCTGCGGATCTCGTCTCGCGTGTCCCTCTCGTGCTTGGCGGCCTGCTTCTTCTGCTCGCGGCGGTCCATGCCGGCGCGGAAGCCTCTGCCGAAGAGGAGCTGGGCCTCGTGGGGGTCCTGGTAGAGCGCGTTCATGTCGCGAGAGGTGTCCTCGGTGTTCTCCCAGTCGAAGGAGAAGCGGAACTTCTCGCTCGGCCTTATGACTCTCTTCTTCGGCTTCTTCCCTCCCAGGTACTGCTCCTTGATCGCGTCCAGCTCCTTCTCCCGCTCCCGCTCCACTAGCTTCTCCGCGCGCGCCGCCTCGCGTGCCTTGGCTTCCTCCTCTCTCTCCCGTTCTCGGATTCGCCGGTGGTCTGGCTCGCGATCGCGTTTGCGATCGCGCCCTCTGTCTCTATCGCGTCCTCTGTCTCTCTCCCTATCGCGGTCTAGGTCACGATCTCGGTGATTACTGTGGTCGCCGTTGGCGTCTTCGGTTTCCGGATTAGAGTGATTTGGTTGTTCGCGGCGGAGGCGTTGATCGGAGATTTGATCTTGGCGGCGTTTTAGGGCTAGTTCTTCGCGCTGGGCTTTGGTGAGGAAGACGGGCTTTTTAGGATTGGCGGAGTCGAGTGAGTTCAAGGGCGTGGATGCGGAGACTTCGTTGATTGATCGCTTCATCGATGGTTGAAGAGTTAGTTTGAGAGCGTGTTCGCTTGCAGGAGGGGATAAAGCTAAAGAAGATCTCTCTCTCTCTCTCTCTCTCTCTCTCTCTCTCTCTCTCTCTCTCTCTCTCTCTCTCTCTCTCTCTCTCTCTCGTCTCTGTTCGCTCTTCCTTCTATTTTTCAATTTTGTCTTTTTTTCTGTTGTTAAATCCTAATTCGTTAGATATATATAGCCCTTACTATTGGACGGTTTAAGGCCTTTTAGGCCCAATAGTTTTGGTTGGAATTCTTTTTGCATTCCTCCTAATTCAAACCCAAAACCCAACATACCCTAGAGTTTTAACATTTGACACTGGAGCCAGATGCAAACCCAATCTAGGCTTTCAACTGAGGAGTTGTGGTGACTCAGCACACTGATCAGGACGTAAACCAGCGAGTAGAGATGTTAATATGGGTAAACCCACCCCATTTAGACCCACCCCATTTAGTACCCACTCTATTTAGAACCCATATAAGTTTAGACCCATATAGGTTAGACCTATTAGGGCTACCCATTTAGAACCCATAAAATTTATATGTACCCATTTAAATCCATTTAGACCCACTTAGACTAGATTTTTTTTTTCACCTTTTTAATTTTATGAACTCTAAATAAATCATTTATCAATAACTTTTTATATGTATTCTTGCTTACTTTGTGTCAAATATTAAATAAATTATTTATCAATATTTTTTTTTAACTTTATGGACTCTAGATAAATGTATACATTATTACATTTCAAAAAGAACACTAGTTCAGAAATGAATCAATGATTAATAAAAAATTTTGAGATGGGTTTTAAACAAACAATAGAAAGCAAAGAACACAGTTTTTGAGATGATCTCTAGTACGAAGTACAAACAAAGAAACAAAGGATGACAGAAACCTCTTGAGACTGATCATCTCGACTTCTGTCTGAAAGAACATAGTTTTTGAGTATCTTCTCTATTTCCTACAAAGCAAAGAAACAAATAAGTGACTCTTACAAGAAGCAAAGCAAAGAGATTCTAGCATCAGTCACATTCTCACTCAAATCACAAGACCATTAGCTCAAATGCAAAGACAACAACACTGATCTCTACTATCCCATGCACATATTTTAACTTTGTAAGAGAACTCAACGTTAGATAAGGTTTTAAAGATATTACCTCAAATGTTCAACGCACATTTGAATCTTCTGATCTTGAACCCTCGACTCCAGAAGTAGTTGTATTCTTCCTAGCATCTTCGTTGCACATATCATCAACATCTTCTACTGTACCTGTGACATTTAAATAAACAAAAAACATATCAAGCCACTATCGAGTTATGACTTAACATCTCTAGCAACAAAGAAAAATAATCAGTTAGAGTACAAGTTACCTTCATATTCCGCAAAACCTCGCAACCAGTTGCGAGTACAGAGCAGAGCCTGGACATTCTTGGGAAGCAAGCGACTTCGGTATGGAGTTAGAACCCGAGCTCCGATACTGAAAGCCGATTCAGATGCTACTGTCGTGATAGGTATACTAAGTATGTCACGCGCCATCATTGCCAAATCACCAAATCGAGCTTGGTTTTCCCTCCAATAGTTTAATACATCCAAATTGGGAAAAGACTTTCTATCTAGCCTCTCCTCATCAAGATACACATCTAAATGTGTTCTTGTGTTTCCTAGATTACTCCCAAGGCTTCTTTCCAATTCAAAGAGATCCTGTAACAAGATGAAAAGCCATTAACCAAGTTCAAAAACCAACAGTCATGGCGAGCATCAATCATGGCGAGCAACAGTCATGGCGAAAGCACAACATCAAACCAAGAGGAGATGAAACTTACACTGTCTAAATCATCTTCAAGAGGAGATTCATTAACCAGATCCTGTGGAGTTGGTGTATATGAAGTTGAAGAACTAGAAGAACTGCCCCAAGTCCTATCTTGATACTCTTTATAAAGTGTAGTCAAATGAGTCTTAAGATCTTTAGTTTTTAAACTAGAAGTAGAAGGATCCAAAGTTTCATAAAGCTTCTCAAGAACTTGTAACTTCAGCCTTGGATCAAAAATTGCACCCATGGCCAAAATGATGCTGTAATCCTCCCAATACTTGGCAAATTTAACTTGCATTTCCTTAGCCATCTGCTTCAAATCATAATCATCACAGCTCGCAAAACGCTTCAGCAATTTCTCAATCCTCCAAACTTCTAAGAAGTACACATTAGATGTTGGGTTTGGTTCAGGACGAAGACATAAGATAGACTGAAACTAGATTGTTTCTATTACAAAAGCATCAAGTCCAAACAAAAACTACCATAATCTAACTCCTCAGAGAGTTCCTAAACTACATGAATAAGGATTCGCAAAAGCTAAGTACTTAGCAGAAGATGATTTGGCCGTTTCTATGACAGAAGAATCAAGTTCTGAATCTGAATATCAGTTGGGACACATGAGATACACAGACACTAAATAGATTCTGTAACAGGAGCATTGAGTTATATGAATATTAGTTGGAACACTTGAGATACGCAGACACTAGATTGTTTCTATAACAGAAGCAACGAGTTCTCTGTATCTGAATATCAGTTAGGACAAAGATAGACAGATACAAGACTGTTTCTATTACAAAAGAATCGAGTTCAACAAAAAGAATCCTACCATAATCTAAATAATTTAAAGAGCTCCTAAACTATATGAATCAAATCCACAATCATCCCAAATCTTAACGCTCTCTCTTCACTGCAAGCCTTGAATACACACCGTAAACTCGTTATTAACATCTCTACCCGTGATCCAACATTCCGATAAACATAACTTTAGCTTTATATAACAAGTAGAATCATATAACAAGCACTAGTCAATTCACCAGAGAACTCTTTACAATGAGACCGGTTTGTTTAAACTTTAAAGCGATCTGCTTAATGGCTGAGAGAGAGAGCTCGAGGACGAACCTATGGTGAGACGAGGGAGGCGGCAAAGCGAGAGAGAGCTCGAGGTCTGAGCTCGGAGAAGAGAGAGAGAGAGCCTTCTTCGAAGGAGACGAATCAGACGATGGGTTCTCCCTTTTGATGAAAGGAGATCGATGTGGGAGACGATGGGCGGATGGGTTTAATCGGAGGAGATCGATGTCGTTCTCCGTTGATTTGATCAAAGCCGAAAGAGAAGAAGATCTAAGGAGAAGAAGTATAAACATTAAACGACAACGTTTGATTTAAAAAAAAAACATAAATGGATTAAATGGATACCCATTTATCTTAGAGAAAACCCATTTAATAAATGGGTCTTAAAAGGGTTACCCATATAAAACCCGAATAGTTAAATGGGTCTAAATGGGCATTTATTTTTTTATAAACCCATATGAGCCTGCGGGTTTCAAACCCATATTAACATCCCTACCAGCGAGTGTACAATTGGTCTCTATAATCTTCTTCATTGAGGTTTTCTAATAATGAGCTAAACATATTAAAGTTCAGATAATTAATTAAAAAGTGAAAACTGAGGAATTCTACTGAAGACGAAAAGCCATTTTCATAAAAAAAGAGGGTGTTGTCTTTCCCTAGAACACAGAACCATAAAAAAAGCAAATGAAAAGCTTGTGGAAGCAGTTGAACCTAAAACATGATTAATGCTAAATTGATGGTTTGTCTTCGTCTCAGACTATAATCAAATACTCAAACCACTGATACGAAGGCTGATGTCTCTAACTCATCATCATACAAGGTCTATACACATAACACCTAACTTAAAAAAGTTGTGGCAATTTCACCAAAGAAAATTCTTCATCCCAAGGCCATTGCAAGTAAATATCAGCTCCTTGTACCGGTCCAATAGCTCCTGCAACAACAAACAATAAATGGATTTAAAGCTCTCAAAGTAAGTCAGCTCTGGAATGAAATAAAATCTGCTTCTAGATAATACCATGTTGCGCTCATAGATACGACGCATCCTTTTCTTGTCGTACTCCTGCCTTGTAAATGGGTCGCTCAATACTGTTCCAACCAAAAAAGATCAAACCTTTACTGTCCAAAGTTCATAAGAAACTAATTTTTCACAGAAGGAAATCACTAAAAAATGAGATTCAATTTCCACTAAACTAATGAAACCTCTTTCTTTCTTCAATTACACTTTTTTTTTTGGCAATCACTCCCCATTTCTAAGTTTACTACTTCAAAACCTAAACCCAACCAGAAACAAACTACATGATAATACACAAAAAAAAAAAAGAGAAGTAAAAGTAAAACCTTGATAAGCCTCGTTGATTTCTTGAAACCTAGACGTGGCAGAATCCTCCTCTTTCAGTTTATCCGGATGCCACTTCTGCAAACAAAAAACACAACTCCATCCATATCACTGTCCGAAAATGGCGTGGAGGGGGAAAAAGAAAAAGACAGAAAATTTAGGATTGAAGGGAACCACCAGTGCAAGGCGGATGAAGTTAGAGCGAATCTCATCATCGGAGGCTTCGCTGTTCAGCTCAAGGACTTTATAGTGATCCTGCAACCACACACCCAATTCCACCATTTAAAAAAAAAAAAAACTTCACCTTTATCGAGATCGAACAATGTTGTTGTTCTTTTCATTACCTTGTAGTTGTCGAAATCGAAATCGAAATCGAGAAAAGAGCCATGAACGTCTCCCCAATCGGAACACCACATCTGTGTGAACAAACAGCTCCTCTCCTCCAACTCACGCACTTGGGAACTTCAGATAAAGAAGCTAAAAATGAAAAGAAAACAATATTTTTTAAAGTATTGCACTTAGACCCCTAAACTGTTTGTTTATTATAAAGTAAGGACCTTTTAGCGGATTCCAGAAGAATTAAATAAGACACGGCTGAGATAAAGCTGCGATGTCTCTGTCTCTGTGCAGTAGAATCGGATCTTCCGTCTTAACACGACGCCGTATTCCTTTCGTCGGTGCGTTTTGCGTGTTAAGCTTGGGTCTCTCCTCCTTCTCATCGTCTTCCTTTAAACCGGGTTGTGCTGCACAGTCTCTCTCTTTTGCCCCTCTCTTAAGGTTAAAGGCATTTCGATCGAATTTTTTGTTTGTTTCTTGTGTATACCCTCTATGAACACTGGAGATTGTTGTTATTATTCAGGTCTAAGTTTAGCAGTAAGGCTTCTTCTTCTTCTTCTTCATCGATCAAAATGGAGGAAAGCAGCAAAACTGTGCCCAGCATTGTTGTTTACGTCACTGTTCCTAACAGAGAAGCAGGTTCTTTAGTTTTCTATCTCTAGATTCTATCATTGAGAATGAAAATGTTAAAAAGTTGAAAACTTTCTACCGTATTTGGTGATGACTTTTTGTCTGGTTGAGCAGGAAAGAAGTTGGCTAATAGCATTGTCCGAGAAAAGCTTGCTGCGTGTGTCAACATTGTCCCAGGTTCTCTGATTTTTTTACTTCTTTGTTTCCCCCCACCATGTTGTTCTGTGGTTTTTTGAAATATTACTTTTTATGTAACTACAGAGATGTTTTTGGTTAATGGATGCAGGTGTTGAATCGGTGTACGAGTGGGAAGGAAAGGTAAGTAAAGGCAACAACACTTGCAGAAATTTTTTCTGCATTGTTATTTGATCTTATAAAGCTTTAAGACTTGCTAGAAAGATTCAGAAATTTCAAAATATAACAGATGGATATTACTTGTGTAATATTTTTGAACATATTAGTATATAATCAATAATATCCCTTTTTTTGACTTGCAGGTTCAG